>NC_091164.1:27482337-27644837 GCF_040958095.1 Procambarus clarkii | reverse complement strand
TGGCCACAGCAACCTTCCCCTGTCCCCCCAGTCCTCCTCACCATTTCCCCCTCCTCCTCCCCACTATTCCCCCCGTTCCCTGTCCCCTTGTCCTCCCAACCATCCCCCACTCCACCGTCCCCTCGTCCACCTGGGTAACAACAGGTTAGCCACTTCGAAGCACAAGATGTCTAATTATATATAGTCATTTGTTCAGAGTCCTTACTCCTCCAAAAAGGTTGATTTCAAGGCATATCTGAAACAATTACCTGAATCTCTAGCCAAGCTGGTATCTATTGGGAGAAAACATCAGATAATGTGGCAAGAAGAGAACACGATAAGGTATTGTAAATCCCACCTCTCTTAAGGCTAAGCTAGTCCAAGCAGCGTCCGACCACACTGACACATTGATCATTTGTAGTGTTCTCTCTATTAAAAATAATTTTGTGAATTTTTATATTCAAATGATAAAACAAGGAATATTAGTCTCTCCAAGCCCCCTCCTCCGGACACCTGGTAACAATGAGCAAAACAGTTGTACAGTGTAATATACAAATATATCAAGAGTCGTAACATTAACAAGGACAAAGGACCAGACTGCTAACAACATGGGACAATTTTACTTAATGTCCGCCAGTAAATGAACGTAATGGTGTCATAAAATGTAATCACAGAATAACGCCATCATTGGCGAGCATTTTGTCACACTACAGCACCAATACGTCCGTTCCTGATATTATAATAATATTCTATTAAAGGAATTGGCCATTTATCTTCCACAGTTTGGCAGAACTAATTCCTGGTAATGTTGCCAATAAATGTTAAATGTGTTTAATCTGAGTGTAACAGCAGCGCTCAGATGTTGACTTTATGGACACAATTATCGGAAATTAACTCTTCAAAAATCGTCAGAAAAATCTGTGTTAAATGGTTAATAAACATTTTGTTTTCTAATGTTTGTAGGAATTCGCTACCGATGCAAGCAGAACTAAAAGTATGTTGGTACTGTATCTGTTCGAATGAGTCTAGGGTAGTGAAGCAGATTATATATATATATATATATATATATATATATATATATATATATATATATATATATATATATATATATATATATATATATAAAAGTTTGTGAGGGTACCACCTCTGGTGCCAATGTGGGGACCCAGAGCCTCGGAGAAGAAAATAAAAAGTATTCAGAGGAGACCTTGTGGTTTCTCACTGAACACTAATATTATCTTCTCCTACCACCCCCATTCTTTTGTATGTACACATATATATTTACTTTATTTGAACTTTGTTACAAAAAAGGAGTTACATATGGGTTACAAATATATATATATATATATATATATTTAAATACTCCGAAATTACCATCTCTTTTAAGGGTCTGAGCGGGTGGTGGAGCGGGTTAAGGCGTACCTGTTATGCCAGTTGCTGGAAGGCTTCTGTGCTGGCTAGGGTTCGAGTCTCCTGGTGGGAAAGTGTTCTAAAGTTCTATACTTCACTCTCGTGTTTAGGAGAGTTGTGCCTTAAGCATAGACATTGTGTCTTCCCATATTAACAGGGACTTGATGAAATTAACGTCTAAATGACCCCTCACTTGCTCTAGTGCTCTTGGGAGGTGGTGATCTTTGGTGTATTTAAATACTCCGAAATTACCATCTCTTTTAAGGGTCTGAGCGGGTGGTGGAGCGGGTTAAGGCGTACCTGTTATGCCAGTTGCTGGAAGGCTTCTGTGCTGGCTAGGGTTCGAGTCTCCTGGTGGGAAAGTGTTCTAAAGTTCTATACTTCACTCTCGTGTTTAGGAGAGTTGTGCCTTAAGCATAGACATTGTGTCTTCCCATATTAACAGGGACTTGATGAAATTAACGTCTAAATGACCCCTCACTTGCTCTAGTGCTCTTGGGAGGTGGTGATCTTTGGTGTATTTAAATACTCCGAAATTACCATCTCTTTTAAGGGTCTGAGCGGGTGGTGGAGCGGGTTAAGGCGTACCTGTTATGCCAGTTGCTGGAAGGCTTCTGTGCTGGCTAGGGTTCGAGTCTCCTGGTGGGAAAGTGTTCTAAAGTTCTATACTTCACTCTCGTGTTTAGGAGAGTTGTGCCTTAAGCATAGACATTGTGTCTTCCCATATTAACAGGGACTTGATGAAATTAACGTCTAAATGACCCCTCACTTGCTCTAGTGCTCTTGGGAGGTGGTGATCTTTGGTGTATTTAAATACTCCGAAATTACCATCTCTTTTAAGGGTCTGAGCGGGTGGTGGAGCGGGTTAAGGCGTACCTGTTATGCCAGTTGCTGGAAGGCTTCTGTGCTGGCTAGGGTTCGAGTCTCCTGGTGGGAAAGTGTTCTAAAGTTCTATACTTCACTCTCGTGTTTAGGAGAGTTGTGCCTTAAGCATAGACATTGTGTCTTCCCATATTAACAGGGACTTGATGAAATTAACGTCTAAATGACCCCTCACTTGCTCTAGTGCTCTTGGGAGGTGGTGATCTTTGGTGTATTTAAATACTCCGAAATTACCATCTCTTTTAAGGGTCTGAGCGGGTGGTGGAGCGGGTTAAGGCGTACCTGTTATGCCAGTTGCTGGAAGGCTTCTGTGCTGGCTAGGGTTCGAGTCTCCTGGTGGGAAAGTGTTCTAAAGTTCTATACTTCACTCTCGTGTTTAGGAGAGTTGTGCCTTAAGCATAGACATTGTGTCTTCCCATATTAACAGGGACTTGATGAAATTAACGTCTAAATGACCCCTCACTTGCTCTAGTGCTCTTGGGAGGTGGTGATCTTTGGTGTATTTAAATACTCCGAAATTACCATCTCTTTTAAGGGTCTGAGCGGGTGGTGGAGCGGGTTAAGGCGTACCTGTTATGCCAGTTGCTGGAAGGCTTCTGTGCTGGCTAGGGTTCGAGTCTCCTGGTGGGAAAGTGTTCTAAAGTTCTATACTTCACTCTCGTGTTTAGGAGAGTTGTGCCTTAAGCATAGACATTGTGTCTTCCCATATTAACAGGGACTTGATGAAATTAACGTCTAAATGACCCCTCACTTGCTCTAGTGCTCTTGGGAGGTGGTGATCTTTGGTGTATTTAAATACTCCGAAATTACCATCTCTTTTAAGGGTCTGAGCGGGTGGTGGAGCGGGTTAAGGCGTACCTGTTATGCCAGTTGCTGGAAGGCTTCTGTGCTGGCTAGGGTTCGAGTCTCCTGGTGGGAAAGTGTTCTAAAGTTCTATACTTCACTCTCGTGTTTAGGAGAGTTGTGCCTTAAGCATAGACATTGTGTCTTCCCATATTAACAGGGACTTGATGAAATTAACGTCTAAATGACCCCTCACTTGCTCTAGTGCTCTTGGGAGGTGGTGATCTTTGGTGTATTTAAATACTCCGAAATTACCATCTCTTTTAAGGTTCTGAGCGGGTGGTGGAGCGGGTTAAGGCGTACCTGTTATGCCAGTTGCTGGAAGGCTTCTGTGCTGGCTAGGGTTCGAGTCTCCTGGTGGGAAAGTGTTCTAAAGTTCTATACTTCACTCTCGTGTTTAGGAGAGTTGTGCCTTAAGCATAGACATTGTGTCTTCCCATATTAACAGGGACTTGATGAAATTAACGTCTAAATGACCCCTCACTTGCTCTAGTGCTCTTGGGAGGTGGTGATCTTTGGTGTATTTAAATACTCCGAAATTACCATCTCTTTTAAGGGTCTGAGCGGGTGGTGGAGCGGGTTAAGGCGTACCTGTTATGCCAGTTGCTGGAAGGCTTCTGTGCTGGCTAGGGTTCGAGTCTCCTGGTGGGAAAGTGTTCTAAAGTTCTATACTTCACTCTCGTGTTTAGGAGAGTTGTGCCTTAAGCATAGACATTGTGTCTTCCCATATTAACAGGGACTTGATGAAATTAACGTCTAAATGACCCCTCACTTGCTCTAGTGCTCTTGGGAGGTGGTGATCTTTGGTGTATTTAAATACTCCGAAATTACCATCTCTTTTAAGGGTCTGAGCGGGTGGTGGAGCGGGTTAAGGCGTACCTGTTATGCCAGTTGCTGGAAGGCTTCTGTGCTGGCTAGGGTTCGAGTCTCCTGGTGGGAAAGTGTTCTAAAGTTCTATACTTCACTCTCGTGTTTAGGAGAGTTGTGCCTTAAGCATAGACATTGTGTCTTCCCATATTAACAGGGACTTGATGAAATTAACGTCTAAATGACCCCTCACTTGCTCTAGTGCTCTTGGGAGGTGGTGATCTTTGGTGTATTTAAATACTCCGAAATTACCATCTCTTTTAAGGGTCTGAGCGGGTGGTGGAGCGGGTTAAGGCGTACCTGTTATGCCAGTTGCTGGAAGGCTTCTGTGCTGGCTAGGGTTCGAGTCTCCTGGTGGGAAAGTGTTCTAAAGTTCTATACTTCACTCTCGTGTTTAGGAGAGTTGTGCCTTAAGCATAGACATTGTGTCTTCCCATATTAACAGGGACTTGATGAAATTAACGTCTAAATGACCCCTCACTTGCTCTAGTGCTCTTGGGAGGTGGTGATCTTTGGTGTATTTAAATACTCCGAAATTACCATCTCTTTTAAGGGTCTGAGCGGGTGGTGGAGCGGGTTAAGGCGTACCTGTTATGCCAGTTGCTGGAAGGCTTCTGTGCTGGCTAGGGTTCGAGTCTCCTGGTGGGAAAGTGTTCTAAAGTTCTATACTTCACTCTCGTGTTTAGGAGAGTTGTGCCTTAAGCATAGACATTGTGTCTTCCCATATTAACAGGGACTTGATGAAATTAACGTCTAAATGACCCCTCACTTGCTCTAGTGCTCTTGGGAGGTGGTGATCTTTGGTGTATTTAAATACTCCGAAATTACCATCTCTTTTAAGGGTCTGAGCGGGTGGTGGAGCGGGTTAAGGCGTACCTGTTATGCCAGTTGCTGGAAGGCTTCTGTGCTGGCTAGGGTTCGAGTCTCCTGGTGGGAAAGTGTTCTAAAGTTCTATACTTCACTCTCGTGTTTAGGAGAGTTGTGCCTTAAGCATAGACATTGTGTCTTCCCATATTAACAGGGACTTGATGAAATTAACGTCTAAATGACCCCTCACTTGCTCTAGTGCTCTTGGGAGGTGGTGATCTTTGGTGTATTTAAATACTCCGAAATTACCATCTCTTTTAAGGGTCTGAGCGGGTGGTGGAGCGGGTTAAGGCGTACCTGTTATGCCAGTTGCTGGAAGGCTTCTGTGCTGGCTAGGGTTCGAGTCTCCTGGTGGGAAAGTGTTCTAAAGTTCTATACTTCACTCTCGTGTTTAGGAGAGTTGTGCCTTAAGCATAGACATTGTGTCTTCCCATATTAACAGGGACTTGATGAAATTAACGTCTAAATGACCCCTCACTTGCTCTAGTGCTCTTGGGAGGTGGTGATCTTTGGTGTATTTAAATACTCCGAAATTACCATCTCTTTTAAGGGTCTGAGCGGGTGGTGGAGCGGGTTAAGGCGTACCTGTTATGCCAGTTGCTGGAAGGCTTCTGTGCTGGCTAGGGTTCGAGTCTCCTGGTGGGAAAGTGTTCTAAAGTTCTATACTTCACTCTCGTGTTTAGGAGAGTTGTGCCTATATATATATATATATATATATATATATATATATATATATATATATATATATATATATATATATATATATATATATATATATATATATATATATTATTAAATATGACCGAAAAAGTAAGATTAATAATTCTAACACGAATTTTCTCAATCTTTCGTACATTTCTTTTCACTGTTGGTGGTAATTCAAAAATCAATTCTCCAAAATTCATTTTTATTTCTAGTCTGACGCGACACTTGAGCGCGTTTCGTAAAACTTATTACATTTTCAAAGACTTTAGTTAACACATACACAACTGAATAGAACTTACACATTTCCGATTTGTTTATATCTACATTTGAGTGAGGTGGATGGGGTGAGGTGGTATTAATAGGGTATTAATTTCATCAACACAAGACAGAACACGAAACAATGGGTATTGAATGGAAGTGATTGTAGAAAGCCTATTGGCCCATATTTCTTGATGCTTCTATATTGGAGCGGAGTCTTGAGGTGGGTAGAATATAGTTGTGCATTAGTTGGCTGTTGATTGCTGGTGTTGACTTTTTAATGTGTATTGCCTCGCAAACGACAAGCCGTCTGCTATCGCTGTATCTATCGATGATTTCTGTGTTGTTTACAAGGATTTCTCTGGCGATGGTTTGGTTGTGGGAAGAGATTATATGTTCCTTAATGGAGCCCTGTTGCTTATGCATCGTTAAACGCCTAGAAAGAGATGTTGTTGTCTTGCCTATATACTGGGTTTTTTGGAGCTTACAATCCCCAAGAGGGTATTTGAAGGCATAGACGACGTTGGTCTCTTTTAAAGCGTTCTGCTTTGTGTCTGAAGAGTTTCTCATGAGTAGGCTGGCCGTTTTTCTGGTTTTATAGTAAATCGTCAGTTGTATCCTCTGATTTTTGTCTGTAGGGATAACGTTTCTATTAACAATATCTTTCAGGACCCTTTCCTCCGTTTTATGAGCTGTGGAAAAGAAGTTCCTGTAAAATAGTCTAATAGGGGGTATAGGTGTTGTGTGAGAATATTCTAAGGAAACTACTCCAAGCTTGTACTAAAGAGGCACCCTTCTTGAGCCCGGATGGGCACATGTATAAGCAAGTAGATGGGGTCGCCATGGGTTCTCCCCTAGGTGTCCTGCTTGCAAACTTCTACATGGGTACCATCGAGCAAAAAGTCTTAGTCGACATGAACTTGAAACCGGCCAAGTTTGTTATGTGTTAACTAAAGTCTTTGAAAATGTAATAAGTTTTACGAAACGCGCTCAAGTGTCGCGTCAGACTAGAAATAAAAATGAATTTTGGAGAATTGAATTTTGAATTACCACCAACAGTGAAAAGAAATGTACGAAAGATTGAGAAAATTCGTGTTAGAATTATTAATCTTACTTTTGCGGTCATATTTAATAATATATGTCTACAGGAAAGACTGCAACCAAAATATACTAATATAAGACTGCTACCAAAATATATGTCCTGGGGACCATTCAGGCTTATTCGCATATATATATATATATCTATATATATATATATATATATATATATATATATATATATATATATATATATATATATATATATATATATATATATATATAGGGGGGTAACACCTCTGGTGCAATTATAGGGACCCACAGCCTCAGAGAAGGGAACACAGAGCATTCAGGGGAAAAACTTGCCATTTAACTCTGAATACGTAAGAGTGTTCGCCTCTCCTACCACCCCCCCTTTTTTTTATGGTGTACACTTTATTATGTAAGGTTATACAGTTACATATCTGTTTTTATACAAAAAATGAACATTGAGAGGAAACAAGAAAAAGTTCGCTTCCTAGAGGCTGTAGATTTCCTCGAACTCCTCCGACACCGGGCAGGAACCGAGGATGCAGTGGACATTTTCCCTCTGGATCGCGACACTGAGGCGCTGAAAGAGAAAACTTGCTGCTCTAGGGTCTCTTGTGGTGTCAATGAGCTTGGAACCAAGATCCTTAAGAAACCTTCTTGCACTCTCTCACCATGGGCCTAGGGTCTCAGACCCTATTGGAACGACGTTGTACCGATGATCTAATTGCCTGTACTTGACTTGTGTCTTTCTCTGTGTGTCGCCGCGGCTCCTGCTGTGCCGGCAGAGAGGTTGATGTATGTGGTTGCCAGGGTGGATACCAGATTTTCCACAGTGCAAGCCATGCAATCCATATTCGTCAGCATCTGCCTCGCCGCAAATACACTTATGAACACTGTGGATAGGGGCAGAAAGACGGAGAGCGACTGCAATACGGAGCTCCTGCGGATCAAGACGTGTGCCTGTCGCAGACATAGGGACTGCCAGAAGGAAGTCCCTTGCATGGGGAGCCTGCACAGCTGTGAGGCGTGCACGATCACTGGGGGTTGTTGCTGCCTTCAGCAAAGCAGTGGCTTCTTTGTCTACAATGGGGCTGTCCCAGCTGGATTATTTCTTGGCTTTCGGCATGGCTGGTCTGAGTGCTGGGTCTGCCATGGTACCCCATTTCGTGTCGCATTCCGTGTAGTGGGGGGTCCTGTATCTCCGCTACATCATTCAGACTTACAGACTTGTTGTATATATATATATATATATATATATATATATATATATATATATATATACAACAGACTTACAGAAACAAGTAAGACATAGTTAACACCAAGAAACTCTCCTCCTGTGAAGGATTCGAACCATGAAGAGCCAGGTGCATCACACACCAAGGACACGACCAGTACTCTTGACCACTGCACCACGCATATCGTTGAAAGACGTTTAACATGGGGGCTTTTTACCCAAACAGATCAACCTCCCAACGACTCCAGCAATGGTAACAGATCAGAGTTCCATTTCATCAAATCGATCACATTTACTAGAGAAAACGCGAGCCTTAAACACAGTCTTAGAGTACTTCCAGGCGCCGGGGTGACTTCCAGGCGCCGGGGTGACTTCCAGGCGCCGGGGTGACTTCCAGGCGCCGGGTGACTTCCAGGCGCCGGGGTGACTTCCAGGCGCCGGGGTGACTTCCAGGCGCCGGGGTGACTTCCAGGCGCCGGGTGACTTCCAGGCGCCGGGGTGACTTCCAGGCGCCGGGGTGATTTCCAGGCGCCGAGTGACTTCCAGGCGCCGGGGTGACTTCCAAGCGCCGGGGTGACTTCCAGGCACCGGGGTGACTTCCAGGCGCCGGGGTGACTTCCAGGCGCCGGGGTGACTTCCAGGCGCCGGGGTGACTTCCAGGCGCCGGGTGACTTCCTGGCGCCGGGGTGACTTCCAGGCGCCGGGTGACTTCCAGGCGCCGGGTGACTTCCAGGCGCCGGGGTGACTTCCAGGTGCCGGGTGACTTCCAGGCGCCGGGTGACTTCCAGGCGCCGGGGTGACTTCCAGGCGCCGGGTGACTTCCAGGCGCCGGGGTGACTTCCAGGCGCCGGGGTGACTTCCAGGCGCCGGGTGACTTCCAGGCGCCGGGTGACTTCCAGGCGCCGGGGTGACTTCCAGGCGCCGGGTGACTTCCAGGCGCCGGGGTGACTTCCAGGCGCCGGGTGACTTCCAGGCGCCGGGGTGACTTCCAGGCGCCGGGGTGATTTCCAAGCGCCGGGGTGACTTCCAGGCGCCGGGGTGACTTCCAGGCGCCGGGGTGACTTCCAGGTGCCGAGTGACTTCCGGGCGCCGGGGTGACTTCCAGGTGCCGAGTGACTTCCAGGCGCCGGGTGACTTCCAGGCGCCGGGTGACTTCCAGGTGCCGAGTGACTTCCAGGCGCCGGGTGACTTCCAGGTGCCGAGTGACTTCCAGGCGCCGGGTGACTTCCAGGCGCCGGGGTGACTTCCAGGTGCCGAGTGACTTCCGGGCACCGGGGTGACTTCCAGGCGCCGGGTGACTTCCAGGCGCCGGGGTGACTTCCAGGCGCCGGGGTGACTTCCAGGCGCTGGGGTGACTTCCAGGCGCCGGGGTGACTTCCAGCCCAGCAAACACAAATCATCTACACAACGTTCGCCTATCTCTTCCCATAGGTGTGGGAATGATTTGCATTGAGAATGGTGCAGGAGAGCCTTTGAGAAACTTTTACTCAAAAAATCCAAACACAAAGGTTTAATTATAAATTGTTTTTCTACAATTATTTTCTTCCAAATGTAAAACAAATAGTTTTTACATGTTTAAATATAAAATTTATGGTGTTTTTTTGTAAAATTCATTAATAAATTGTGAATGATATATATTGGCTGAGTGAAACCTTTAAAATCCATTTAGTTATAATATGAACAGAAAAAAGTAGTTTTCCAAATTTTCTAAAAATCGCTCTTTTTAACACAATTTGACTCCTTATGCATTCCACTAAACACTAATATCATGTTTAAATATATAATTTATGTATTATTCCCTAAGATAATTTATATAAATTATAAAAGTTGCTGGAAAGTGGTGAGAAAGAATCTGAAAACGTTTTGTTGTCTTATATTGGCGTGTTCTTATTAACTAGAGTGAGTAAGAGTGAGCGAGAGTGGGTAAGAGTGACTGAAGGTGAGTGAGAGTGCCAGAGAGTGTGTAAGTGTGAGTAAGAGTGAGTATAAGTAAGAGTGACTAAGAGTAAGAGTGACAGAGTGAGTAAGAGTGAGAGTAAGGGTGACAGAATGAGCAAGAGTGAGAGTAAAATGATTGAGAGTAAGGGTGAGTATGAGAGTAAGAGTGATTGAGAGTTAGAGTGAGAGTAAGAGTGATTGAGAGTTAGTGAGAGTAAGAGTGATTGAGAGTAAGAGTGATTGAGAGTAAGAGTGATTGAGAGTAAGAGTGATTGAGAGTAAGAGTGATTGGGAGTAAGAGTGATTGAGAGTAAGAGTGATTGGGAGTAAGAGTGATTGGGAGTAGGAGTTAGAGTGAGAGTAGGAGTAAGAATGAGAATAAGAGTGATTGAGAGTAAGAGTGAGTAAGAGTAAGAATGAGAGTAAGAGTGATTGAGAGTAAGAGTGATTGAGAGTAAGAGTGATTAGGAGTAAGAGTGATTGGGAGTAAGAGTAAGAGTGAGAGTAAGAGTAAGAATGAGAATAAGAGTGATTGAGAGTAAGAGTGATTGGGAGTAAGAGTAAGAGTAAGAATGAGAGTAGGAGTGATTGAGAGTAGGAGTGATTGGGAGTAGGAGTGATTGGGAGTAAGAGTGATTGAGAGTAAGAGTAATTGAGAGTAAGAGTATGAGAGTAAGAGTGAGAGAGTGAGTATGAATGGGTAAGGGTGACTGAGAGTGAGTAAGAGTGACAGAGTATGAATGACAGAGTAAGAGTGATAGAGAGTAAGAGTGACAGAGAGTAAGAGTGACAGAGAGTAAGAGTGACAGAGTAAGAGTGACAGAGAGTAAGAGTGACAGAGAGTAAGAGTGACAGAGAGTAAGAGTGACAGAGAGTAAGAGTGACAGAGTAAGAGTGACAGAGAGTAAGAGTGACAGAGAGTAAGAGTGACAGAGAGTAAAAGTGACAGAGAGTAAGAGTGACAGAGTAAGAGTGACAGAGAGTAAGAGTGACAGAGAGTAAGAGTGACAGAGAGTAAGAGTGACAGAGTGTAAGAGTGACAGAGTAAGAGTGACAGAGAGTAAGAGTGACAGAGAGTAAGAGTGACAGAGAGTAAGAGTGACAGAGAGTAAGAGTGACAGAGAGTAAGAGTGACCGAGTAAGAGTGACAGAGAGTAAGAGTGACAGAGAGTAAGAGTGACAGAGAGTAAGAGTGACAGAGAGTAAGAGTGACAGAGAGTAAGAGTGACAGAGAGTAAGAGTGACAGAGAGTAAGAGTGACAGAGTAAGAGTGACAGAGAGTAAGAGTGACAGAGAGTAAGAGTGACAGAGAGTAAGAGTGACAGAGAGTAAGAGTGACAGAGAGTAAGAGTGACAGAGAGTAAGAGTGACAGAGAGTAAGAGTGACAGAGTAAGAGAGTGAGAGTGATTATGAGAGAGTTAAGAGTGTGAGGTGTGAGAGTGTAGCAGGCCAGGGAGGCAGGATGTGTGGTCACAGGCGAGGCCTAGGCCTCGTGATCTCTAATGTTGGTTTTTATATATATGTGGGATTTTTTGTCCTGTTTCAAATTATAATTATTTAGCAGGAATGTAATAAGATATTGCACAGTATTAATGTGACAATAATATATGCATTATTTCCTTGATAATCAAACTTGTTGTTCAAAGATAATATACAATCTTTGAAGGAAACATTTTGAGAGCGCGAGCTGGCAACACTGGGCTGGTGGGTGAGAGAGACATATGGTTAGTTTTGCTCAGACCTTCAGTGGTGAAGGGTGTGTCCCAGCTGGCCGCCACCAGCCGCCACCCGCCGCCCACCACCAGCCGCCACCCGCCACCACCCACCACCAGCCGCCACCCACCACCAGCCGCCACCCGCCACCACCCACCACCAGCCGCCACCTGCCACCACCCACCACCAACCGCCACCCGCCGCCACCCGCCGCCACCCACCACCAGCCGCCACCCGAAGCCACCCACCACCAGCCGCCACCCACCACCAGCCGCCACCCGCCACCACCCACCGTCAGCCGCCACCCGCCACCACCCACCACCAGCCGCCACCCGCCACCACCCACCACAAGCCGCCACCCGCCACCAGCCACCGCCACCCACCACCGCCACTCACCACCCGCCCCCACCACCCACCACCAGCCGCCACCCGCCACCACCCACCACCAGCCGCCACCCGCCACCCACCACCAGCCGCCACCCGCCACCACCCACCACCAGCCGCCACCCGCCACCACCCACCACCAGCCGCCACCCGCCACCCGCCACCACCCACCACCAGTCGCCACTCACCACCCGCCCCCACCACCCACCACCAGCCGCCACCCGCCACCACCCACCACCAGCCGCCACCCGCCACCCACCACCAGCCGCCACCCGCCACCACCCACCACCAGCCGCCACCCGCCACCACCCACCACCAGCCGCCACCCGCCACCCGCCACCACCCACCACCAGTCGCCACCCGCCACCCGCCACCACCCACCACCAGCCACCACCCGCCACCCGCCACCACCCACCACCAGCCGCCAGCCGCCACCACCCACCACCAGCCGCCACCCGCCACCAGCCACCGCCACCCACCACCGCCACTCACCACCCGCCGCCACCACCCACCACCCGCCGCCACCCGCCACCCGCCGCCACCCGCCACCACCCACCACCAGCCGCCAGCCGCCACCACCCCACCACCAGCCGCCACCCGCCACCAGCCACCGCCACCCACCACCGCCACCCGCCGCCACCACCCACCACCACCACCCGCCGCCACCACCCACCACCACCACCCACCACCACCAGCCGCCGCCGCCACCACCACCCACCACCACCGCCGCCACCACCCATCACCGCCGCCGCCACCACCACCCACCACCACCGCCGCCGCCACCACCCATCACCGCCGCCGCCGCCACCACCCACCACAGCCGCCGCCGACACCACCGCCACCACCCACCACAGCCGCCACCACCACCCACCACCACCACCCACCACCGCCGCCACCACCAGCCGCCACAAGCCGCCACCGCCCGCCACCGCCCGCCACCAGCCGCCATCACCACCACCACCACCCGCCAGCACTGCCACCAGCCGCCACCAGCTGCCACCACCACCAGCCGCCACCACCACCAGCCGCCATCACCGCCACCACCACCAGCCGCCACCACCAGCCGCCACCACCGCCACCACCACCTGCCACCAGCCGCCACCACTGCCCGCTATCAGCCGTCACCGCCCGTTGCCACAGTCGCCACCGCAAGCCGCCACCGCCAGCCGCCACCAGCCCCCCCCCCACCGCCGATCGTCACCACCCACCACAGCCGCCGCCGCCCGCCACCCACCACCACCCGCCGCCACCACCCACCACCACCCGCCGCCACCACCCACCACCACCCGCCGCCACCACCCACCACCACCAGCCGCCGCCGCCGCCACCCACCACCCGCCGCCGCCGCCACCACCACCCACCACCGCCAGCTGCCACCACTCATCACAGACGCCGCCACCCGCCACCGCCCGCCACCACCGCCAGACACAGCCGCCAGTGTCCGCCACCGCCGCCACTGTCCGCCACCGCCGCCACTGTCCGCCACCGCCGTCACTGTCCGCCACCGCCGCCACTGTCCGCCACCGCCACCACTGTCTGCCACCGCCACCACTGTCCGCCCGCCGCCACCACTGTCCGCCCGCCGCCACCACTGTCCACCCGCCGCCACCACTGTCCGCCCGCCGCCACCACTGTCCGCCTGCCGCCACCACTGTCCGCCCGCCGCCACCACTGTCCGCCGCCGCCTTCACTGTCCGCCCGCCGCCTCCACTGTCCGCCCGCCGCCTCCACTGTCCGCCCGCCGCCTCCACTGTCCGCCCGCCGCCGCCACTGTTTGCCCGCCGCCGCCACTGTCCGCCCGCCGCCACTGTCCACCACCGCCGCCAAAGCCGCCACGGTCCGCCCGCCGCCACTATCCGCCACAGCCGCCACTGTCCGCCCGCCGCCACTGTCCGCCCGCCGCCACTGTCCGCTCGCCGCCACTATCCGCCACCGCCGCCACTATCCGCCACCGCCGCCACTGTCCTCCTGCCGCCACTGTCCGCCCGCCGCCACTGTCCGCCCGCCGCCGCCCTGTCCGCCCGCCGCCACTATCCGCCACCGCCGCCACTGTCCGCCCGCCGCCACTGTCCGCCCGCCGCCACCGCCGCCACTGTCCGCCCGACGCCACTGTCCGCCCGCCGCCACTGTCCGCCCGCCGCCACTGTCCGCCCGCCGCCACTATCCGCCACCGCCGCCACTGTCCGCCCGCCGCCACTATCCGCCACCGCCGCCACTGTCCGCCACAGCCGCCACTCTCTGCCGTACAGCCTCCCCTCTCTCCGTTAGTAAATAATTATAATTGTTAGTAAATAATAAAAGAAATATAAATTATTAGATTTTTTTTACCCTTAAATTGGTTTTAATATTTAAATTGAAAATAATAATATAATATAAAATATAATAAAAATAATATAATATAAAATATAATTTAATTTCAAGAAATTTAACTTTAAACACAAAGATGTGAAAAGGGTTCAGATTATTGGCTCAAACCTTTCATAAGAGATTCATATTGGTATATGAATGGATTATGAATGACTCATGTTAGGAGTGTAAAGTTGCCACAACATCTCAAATTAGTGTTAGATACATATGTCTTGGTTATAAGTTTTGGAAACCTATTTAAGTCCACACACAATATCGTATCTGATACGATAAAACAAACGTTTCCAATACTTTCAAATACTTTCCAGATATGTTGTGGCAACCTAAAATTGTTTGCTGGGAGGTGCCGAGTGACTTCCAGGTGCCGGGTGACTTCCAGGCGCCGGGGTGATTTCCAGGCGCCGGGGTGACTTCCAGGCGCCGGGTGACTTCCAGGCGCCGGGGTGACTTCCAGGCGCCGGGGTGACTTCCAGGCGCCGGGTGATTTCCAGGCGCCGGGGTGACTTCCAGGCGCCGGGTGACTTCCAGGCGCCGGGGTGACTTCCAGGCGCCGAGGTGACTTCCAGGCGCCGGGGTGACTTCCAGGCGCCGGGTGACTTCCAGGCGCCGGGGTGACTTCCAGGCGCCGGGTGACTTCCAGGCGCCGGGTGACTTCCAGGCGCCGGGGTGACTTCCAGGCGCCGGGGTGACTTCCAGGCGCCGGGTGACTTCCAGGCGCCGGGGTGACTTCCAGGCGCCGGGGTGACTTCCAGGCGCCGGGTTGACTTCCAGGCGCCGGGTGACTTCCAGGCGCCGGGTGACTTCCAGGCGCCGGGGTGACTTCCAGGCGCCGGGTGACTTCCAGGCGCCGGGTGACTTCCAGGCGCCGGGGTGACTTCCAGGCGCCGGGGTGACTTCCAGGCGCCGGGGTGACTTCCAGGCGCCGGGGTGACTTCCAGGCGCCGGGGTGACTTCCAGGCGCCGGGGTGACTTCCAGGCGCCGGGGTGACTTCCAGGCGCCGGGGTGACTTCCAGGCGCCGGGGTGACTTCCAGGCGCCGGGGTGACTTCCAGGCGCCGGGGTGACTTCCAGGCGCCGGGGTGACTTCCAGGCGCCGGGTGACTTCCAGGCGCCGGGGTGACTTCCAGGCGCCGGGGTGACTTCCAGGCGCCGGGTGACTTCCAGGCGCCGGGTGACTTCCAGGCGCCGGGGTGACTTCCAGGCGCCGGGTGACTTCCAGGCGCCGGGATGAGTGAGTATGATCTTGGCGCAGACTTGTAACACCTAAACACAGTCATAAAAGATTACAGCAATAATTAAGCATAAACGAACCAGAGGGTGTGATATGCCGCTACCTTGGTGAGTGGTTCAAGTCACCAGACACCTGCAGAGATGAGAGCCTGGTATGATAAAGCATAAACTTTCCACACTATGACTTATGATGCTGTGATGCTGAGGGAGGGGGACGAGCATTGATGCATGATGCTGTGATGCTGAGGGAGAGGGGGACGAACATTCACTCATGATGCTGTGATGCTGAGGGAGGGGGACGAGCATTGATGCATGATGCTGAGGGAGGGGGACGAGCATTGATGCATGATGCTGTCATGCTGAGGGAGGGGGACGAGCATTGATGCATGATGCTGTGATGCTGAGGGAGGGGACGAGCATTGATGCATGATGCTGTGACGCTGAGGGAGGGGGACGAGCATTGATGCATGATGCTGTGATGCTGAGGGAGGGGGACGAGCATTGATGCATGATGCTGTAATGCTGAGGGAGAGGTGGACTAACATTGACGCATGATGCTGTGATGCTGAGGGAGAGGGGGACAAACATTGACGCATGATGCTGTGATGCTGAAGGAGAAGGGGACGAACATTGACTCATGATGCTGTGATGCTGAGGGAGGGGGACGAGCATTGATGCATGATGCTGGGGGAGGGGGGACGAACATTGTCTCGTGATGCTGAGGGAGAGAGACGAACATTGACTCATGATGCTGTGATGCTGAGGGAGGGGGACGAGCATTGATGCATGATGCTCTGATGCTGAGGGAGAAGGGGACGAACATTGACTCATGATGCTGTGAGGCTGAGGGAGAGGACGAAGATTGATGAATGATGCTGTGATGCTGAGGGAGAAGGGGACGAACATTGACTCATGATGCTGTGAGGCTAAGATAAGGGACGAAGATTGATGAATGATGCTGTGATGCTGAGGGAGGGTGACGAGCATTGATGCATGATGCTGTGATGCTGAGGGAGAGGGGGACAAACATTGACGCATGATGCTGTGATGCTGAGGGAGGGGGACGAGCATTGATGCATGATGCTGTGATGCTGAGGGAGAGGGGGACGAACATTGACTCATGATGCTGTGATGCTGAGGGAGGGGGACGAGCATTGATGCATGATGCTGTGATGCTGAGGGAGAAGGGGACGAACATTGACTCATGATGCTGTGATGCTGAAGGAGAAGGGACGAAGATTGATGAATGATGCTGTGATGCTGAGGGAGAAGGGGACGAACATTGACTCTTGATGCTGTGAGGCTAAGATAAGGGACGAAGATTGATGAATGATGCTGTGATGCTGAGAGAGAAACAAACCATGACACCAAGTGCCTGATGCTGTGATACAGCAAAAAACACAGTAAAACTGAGAAGATTATAATGAAACAATACGCAAGAGTGAGTTGGACGTATGAGGCGTGAAGCACCTGGGAAAGAAAAGTGAGCGTGGAGTATTGTAAAGTGCGAGGAGGGAGGCAAGTTGTCAACTTCAACACGGGGAAATCTGGCGTCAGACGATATCAAGAAAGTGTCAGAGAAACTCAACTCGGAGGAAAGTTAATAAGACTGTCGAAGGAGTAAACTTTGGAAACCCATCCAGGCCAAGTGAGGTATTGGGAGCGGGGTTGTCTTACTTAAGAAATAACTGCTGGATTCAGTCTTCTTTTTGAATCAATTACAGAGATATGGTGAACGGGGTTTATGATGGACGGAACGCATCTTGTTATTGTATTTAATACAGAAATATAATGATGCACAGAGTTATGAAACAGGACGTCACTAGTCCCATGCTGCTCTAGTACTGTGGGCCAGGATAAAGGTTCACATAGTGCACGGTACCAACATTCACTGTAGTTGTTATTTTCCCCAACTGCTAGGAAATGTTGGTCCGAGCCCGACACATCTCTGACACAGTGTCTTGATTTTGAAATTTCTATTGTATTTACAACTTATTCCAACTTTTGGTTATCCTCAAAATTTATCAACTGACCTTACTCGCAAGCAAAGGAAACTTAATTTCACCAGAACCAGTCTTCAACAGAAGGAACCTTCATTCCCTTCATATCTGAAATTTGAAACTACACTACAGCGTTTCATCCTGTTTATATAATAAAATACTTTCAACAAAACAACTCACTTCATAGCTATCCTGTCGACATTGCTCTTCATGCTTCCAGGGGGTGATGATGTTTATTACATGTTGTGGATCTCTTGTCTTCTCCAATACTTTCCTGGAGCAGCTTGTACTCCTAAGGACATTAGAAACAAGAAACCAGTTTAATTTCCTGACACGAACAACGACCGTTTCTGTCATGTTAGGGACCGAACTAATCTCACAGTTTAGTCTCCTGAAAAAGTCCTTCTTGCCTTTCATCTCTAGAGACGCCGTCTTGTCGAAGCTGCTCTCAGACACAACATACCCAACATAACCATCAGTACACAGGAAACTCTCACTAACCTGATATAAACGGGAGTGTTCTTTGTGTAATTAATGCCTGGGCAGACAGTGTTGACCCACACCCGGGAGCCTGGGCGGACAGTGTTGACCCACACCCGGGTGCCTGGGCAGACAGTGTTGACCCACACCCGGGAGCCTGGGCGGACAGTGTTGAACCACACCCGGGTGCCTGGGCGGACAGTGTTGACCCACACCCGGGAGCCTGGGCGGACAGTGTTGAACCACACCCGGGTGCCTGGGCAGACAGTGTTGACCCACACCCGGGAGCCTGGGCGGACAGTGTTGACCCACACCCGGGTGCCTGGGCGGACAGTGTTGACCCACACCCGGGTGGACAGTGTTGACCCACACCCGGGTGGACAGTGTTGACCCACACCCGGGTGCCTGGGCGGACAGTGTTAACCCACACCCGGGTGCCTGGGCGGACACTATTGACCCACACCCGGGTGCCTGGGTGAACAGTGTTAACCCACACCCGGGCGGACAGTGTTGACCCACACCCGGGTGCCTGGGAGGACAGTGTTGACCCACACCCGGGTGCCTGGGTGAACAGTGTTAACCCACACCCGGGTGCCTGGGCGGACAGTGTTAACCCACACCCGGGTGCCTGGGTGGACAGTGTTAACCCACACCCGGGTGCCTGGGCGGACAGTGTTGACCCACACCCGGGTGCCTGGGCGGACAGTGTTGACCCACACCCGGGTGGACAGTGTTGACCCACACCCGGGTGGACAGTGTTGACCCACACCCGGGTGCCTGGGCGGACAGTGTTGACCCACACCCGGGTGGACAGTGTTGACCCACACCCGGGTGGACAGTGTTGACCCACACCCGGGTGCCTGGGCGGACAGTGTTAACCCACACCCGGGTGCCTGGGCGGACACTATTGACCCACACCCGGGTGCCTGGGTGAACAGTGTTAACCCACACCCGGGTGGACAGTGTTGACCCACACCCGGGTGCCTGGGAGGACAGTGTTGACCCACACCCGGGTGCCTGGGTGAACAGTGTTAACCCACACCCGGGTGCCTGGGCGGACAGTGTTAACCCACACCCGGGTGCCTGGGCGGACAGTGTTAACCCACACCCGGGTGCCTGGGCGGACAGTGTTGACCCACACCCGGGTGCCTGGGTGAACAGTGTTAACCCACACCCAGGTGCCTGGGCGGACAGTGTTAACCCACACCCGGGTGCCTGGGCAGACAGTGTTAACCCACACCCGGGTGCCTGGGCGGACAGTGTTAACCCACACCCGGGTGCCTGGGAGGACAGTGTTAACCCACACCCAGGTGGACAGTGTTAACCCACACCTGGGTGCCTGGGAGGACAGTGTTAACCCACACCCGGATGCCTGGGAGGACAGTGTTAACCCACACCCGGGTGCCTGGGAGGACAGTGTTAACCCACACCCAGGTGGGCAGTGTTAACCCACACCCGGGTGCCTGGGCGGACAGTGTTAACCCACACCCGGGTGCCTGGGAGGACAGTGTTAACCCACACCCAGGTGGACAGTGTTAACCCACACCTGGGTGCCTGGGAGGACAGTGTTAACCCACACCCGGGTGCCTGGGCGGACAGTGTTAACCCACACCCGGGTGCCTGGGAGGACAGTGTTAACCCACACCCGGGTGCCTGGGTGGACAGTGTTAACCCACACCCGGGTGCCTGGGTGGACAGTGTTAACCCACACCCGGGTGCCTGGGAGGACAGTGTTAACCCACACCCAGGTGGACAGTGTTAACCCACACCCGGGTGCCTGGGAGGACAGTGTTAACCCACACCTGGGTGCCTGGGAGGACAGTGTTAACCCACACCTGGGTGCCTGGGAGGACAGTGTTAACCCACACCCGGGTGCCTGGGCGGACAGTGTTAACCCACACCCGGGTGCCTGGGCGGACAGTGTTAACCCACACCCAGGTGCCTGGGCGGACAGTGTTAACCCACACCCGGGTGCCTGGGCAGACAGTGTTAACCCACACCCAGGTGGACAGTGTTAACCCACACCCGGGTGCCTGGGCGGACAGTGTTAACCCACACCCGGGTGCCTGGGAGGACAGTGTTAACCCACACCCAGGTGGACAGTGTTAACCCACACCTGGGTGCCTGGGAGGACAGTGTTAACCCACACCCGGGTGCCTGGGAGGACAGTGTTAACCCACACCTGGGTGCCTGGGAGGACAGTGTTAACCCACACCCGGGTGCCTGGGAGGACAGTGTTAACCCACACCCAGGTGGACAGTGTTAACCCACACCCGGGTGCCTGGGAGGACAGTGTTAACCCACACCCAGGTGGACAGTGTTAACCCACACCCGGGTGCCTGGGAGGACAGTGTTAACCCACACCCAGGTGGACAGTGTTAACCCACACCTGGGTGCCTGGGAGGACAGTGTTAACCCACACCTGGGTGCCTGGGAGGACAGTGTTAACCCACACCTGGGTGCCTGGGAGGACAGTGTTAACCCACACCTGGGTGCCTGGGAGGACAGTGTTAACCCACACCCGGGTGCCTGGGAGGACAGTGTTAACCCACACCTGGGTGCCTGGGAGGACAGTGTTAACCCACACCCGGGTGCCTGGGCGGACAGTGTTAACCCACACCCGGGTGCCTGGGCGGACAGTGTTAACCCACACCCGGGTGCCTGGGCGGACAATGTTAACCCACACCCGGGTGCCTGGGCGGACAGTGTTAACCCACACCCGGGTGCCTGGGAGGACAGTGTTAACCCACACCCGGGTGCCTGGGAGGACAGTGTTAACCCACACCCGGGTGCCTGGGCGGACAGAGTTAAGAACATTAGAACAAAGGTAACCGCAGAAGGCCTGTTGGCCCCTACGAGGCAGCTCCTATTTATAACCACCCAATCCCACTCATATACATGTCCAACCCAAGTTTGAAACAACCGAAGGACCCCACCTCCACCACATTATGCGGTAATTGGTTCCACAAATCAACAACCCTTTTACTGAACCAGTATTTACCCAAGTATTTCTGTCTGAGACTGACTGTCAGTAAGGCACAGACCGTCACACTGAGAGGGTATGTTAGCTAGAACTCCGATTGTAGTAATATTATTATAGCAATAATGGAAGGTGTAGTAAAGGAACTGATGAATCTAGTTGGAGCTCTGAAGACAGAGTTGGATTCCCTATGGGAGGAGGTACGACAGCTGAAACAACATCAGGAAGAAACAAATGAGGAGACCAGTATTAAAAAGACCTCATCTTGGAAAGTCGTAAAGGACAGGGGTGTTAAGAAGACTTTGACCAAGCCGGCATCAGATATCCTGTGGAAGTCTAACTCATTTGACGTGTTGGAGGACGACGGCTATGGTGAGCCTGCAGTTCGTTCGAAAGGGAAAGCAACGAAGAGCAACGAAGCGCAGGTCCCTGAAGGTGCTCAGAAAGTAAAGGAAATAACTAAGCAAATTTTAGTTGTGGGAGATTCCCAGGTGAGGTATTTGGATAGAACTTTTTGTACCAGAGATAGGGGGAACAGGTTAAGGGTTTGCTATCTGGGAGCTGGAATTAGATTTATTGTTGGCAACATGAATGATATTATGGCTAGAAATCGGAACAAACCCATTATTTGTATTAGTGCAGATGGAAATGATGTTGGGCGAGTTAGGAGTGAGGAACTGATATAGAGGTTTACGACAGCCATAGAATTAGTTTGGATCGAGGGAGGAGTCCTGATTATATGTGGCATTCTTCCAAGAGAGGGAGTTGGAAATGAATGGTTGTCGAGGGCACTTGGTGTCAATTGCCAGCTGGAAAAATATTGCAAATCAAATGCAATATCTTTCATAGACAACTGGAAACACTTCTGTGGAAGAAATTGAATGTATGCTCGGGATGGGGTGCATCTATCTAGGGCTGGGGTTGTTGTTGTTGTTGCGAACTCGTTGGAACCAGTGGTTGGAGGCGTTTGTGTGGGTTTGGGTTTAAACTGTTAGTAGATAGTGGTATGGGAATCGATATGGAGAAAGGAGTAATAAAAGTATGTGTTTGTGGGGGAAACAAATTGACAAAATGATCAGGGAAAGAGAAGGGCCTCAAAATAACAATACACTTAGGATATATTACACTAACAGAAGAAGTCTAAGAAACAAAATAAACGAATTAAATGCTCTTGTCTGCACAGAAAAATAGATATTATTGCACTTACCAAAACGTAGATGAATGTAGAAAATAGAGAACTATTACTGAATATCAAATATATGGATTTAAACTATTTCACACAGATATGTTAGACGAGGAGGAGGAGTAGCCATATATGTTAGGGAAAATTTTAAATGTAGTCTCAAAGGGAGGAATCAAAACTGAGCCACACACAGAAACTATTTGGATAGAATTAAACGAAAAAGCAAATAATCTTATAATAGGAGTTATATATAGGACAGTAAATTTACACAGAATGGAAGCAAAGCATCTATGGGATGAAACATCTAGAGCATCTAGGTCTAGCAGTATTTGTGTCATGGGTGACTTTAATTTTATGGGATTAAATTGGTTTAACAGAACAGGGAATAATGAAGCAGAAGATTTTCTAGAATTATTTGAGGATTGCTTTCTTACACAACACATTAAGGAACCAACGCGGGAAAATAATATTTTAGATTTAGTGTTAACTAACAGGGAAACACATATTAATGACATCGTAATAGGGAGTGAGCTAGGGAACAGTGATCACAATGAAAGCAGATTTAGCATTGAATGGAATAGATCTGTAGAAGAAAACTATGTTAAAGTGCCAGATTTTCGAAAAGTTGATTTTAATAGCCTAAGATTTTTGGGGGGGTCAAATAGATTGGAAAGTCTTTGGCATAGGTGGGGGGGAGGGGGGGTCTTGGAGCGGGACGTGAATCCTGCGACAGGTGACGTAAAAAGGGATTTCGATGTGGATTCAAAATATAACATATTTAAAAAATATTCTAAGCAAAGCACAGGCACGTAGTATAACATGCAAATTGAATAGGTCGAATAATAATGACCCAAAATGGATAACAAAGGATTAAACCCAGGCAGGCATCTGGTTAACCCACACCCGGATGCCTGGGCGGACAGTGTGGGTAACCTGATACTTAAAAAGAGAGCGTGGTACAAAAGGATTAAGAATGGGGAAGTCAGTTTAGAACAGGAATTCGTACAACTGGTTAGAAATGTTAAAAAGAGAGAAGGAGGGCAAAAAGAAACTATGAAATTCACATAGCAGGGTAAGCAAAGACAAATCCTAATTTTTTTTCAGTTATATCGAACAAAGATTAGGGAAAGGATAGGTCCATTAAAAACTGAGACAGGTCAGACAATGGATAATGACGAAGAGATGAGTAGTATTTAAAATAAAACATTTTATCTCTATATTTCCTAAAGAGGAACTTAACAATATGCCTTCAGCCGAACAAGTCTATGTGGGTGGGGACGAGGGCAGGTTGACTAGTTTAGAAGTTACCAGGGAGGATGTAATTAAACAAATAGTAAAACTCAAACCAAACAAATCCCCAGGGCCGGATGAAGTGTTTGCCAGGGTGCTTAAAGAATGCCAAGAGGAGCTTTGTAACCTACTGTCAACCATATTTAATAAATCAATAGAGTCAGGCAGAGTGCTAGAGTCATGGAAGGTAGCTAATGTGGTACCAATTTTTAAGAAAGGAGATAAATCACTTGCATCAAACTATTGGCCAACTAGCCTGACGTCTATTCTGTGAAAGTTACATGAATTGATAATTGCAAATACCATTCGTCTTCATCTTGAAAAACATAAATTATTAAATGAGTTGCAACATGGTTTTACAAATGCCCGTTCACGTTTAAGAAATTTTGTCTTTTTATTCTAGCATAGTTAGGCAGTTGTTAGTGGTAAGGATTGTGATGTTGTGTACCTTGACTTTAGCAAAGCTTTTGATACAGTGCCACATGAAAGACTGATTAAAAAGATAGAGACTCATGGTATTAAGAACATAAGAACAAAGGCAACTGCAGAAGGCCTATTGGCCCATACGAGGCAGCTCCTATTTATAACCACCCAATCCCACTCATATACTTGTCCAACCCGCGCTTGAAACAATCGAGGGACCCCACCTCCAGCACGTTACGCGGTAATTGGTTCCACAAATCAACAACCCTCTTACTGAACCAGTATTTACCCAAGTCTTTCCTAAATCTAAACTTATCCAATTTATACCCATTGTTTCGTGTTCTGTCTTGTGTTGATACTTTTAATACCCTATTAATATCCCCTTTGTTAAGAACATAAGAACAAAGGTAACTGCAGAAGGCCTATTGGCCCATTCGAGGCAGCTCCTATTCTATAACCACCCAATCCCACTCATATACTTGTCCAATCCGCGCTTGAAACAATCGAGGGACCCCACCTCCACCACGTTACGCGGCAATTGGTTCCACAAATCAACAACCCTGTTACTGAACCAGTATTTACCTAAGTCTTTCCTAAATCTAAACTTATCCAATTTATACCCATTGTTTCGTGTTCTGTCCTGTGTTGATACTTTTAATACCCTATTAATATCCCCCTTGTTATGTCCATTCACCCACTTGTAAACCTCTATCATGTCGCCCCTAACTCTTCGCCTTTCCAGTGAATGCAACTTAAGCTTTGTTAATCTTTCTTCATATGAAAGATTTCTAATTTGGGGAATTAACTTAGTCATCCTACGCTGGACACGTTCAAGTGAATTTATATCCATTCTATAATATGGCGACCAAAACTGAACTGCATAATCTAATTGGGGCCTAACTAGAGCAAGATATAGCTTGAGAACCACACCAGGTGTCTTGTTACTAACGCTGCGATTAATAAATCCAAGTGTCCGATTTGCCTTATTACGAACATTTATGCATTGATCCTTTTGTTTTAAATTCTTACTAATCATAACTCCCAGATCCCTTTCGCAATCCGACTTCGCAATCACAACACCATCTAGCTCGTATCTTGTAACTCTATCATCATTACCTAACCTCAGAACTTTACATTTATCAGCATTAAACTGCACCTGCCAATCCTTTGACCATTTCAAAACCCTATCTAGATCAACTTGAAGTGATAGTGAGTCCTCCTCCGAATTAATTTCCCTACCGATTTTCGTATCATCGGCAAATTTGCAAATGTTACTACTCAAACCTGAATCTAAATCATTTATATATATTATAAACAACAGAGGTCCCAGGACAGAGCCTTGAGGCACTCCACTTACAACATTTTCCCACTCTGACTTGACTCCATTTATACTAACTCTCTGTTTCCTTTGGTATAGCCATGCCCTAATCCAGCTTAATATAGCACCCCCAATACCATGAGACTATCTTTTTAATCAGTCTTTCATGTGGCACTGTATCAAAAGCTTTGCTAAAGTCAAGGTACACAACATCACAATCCTTACCACTATCAACTGCCTCAACAATGCTAGAATAAAAAGATAACAAATTTGTTAAACATGAACGGCCATTTATAAAACCATGTTGCGACTCATTTATTAATTTATGTTTTTCAAGATGAAGACGAATTTTATTTGCTATTATAGATTCGAGTAACTTACCCACAATAGACGTTAGGCTAATTGGTCGATAGTTAGACGCAAGTGATCTATCTCCTTTCTTAAAAACTGGTATCACATTAGCAACTTTCCAAAACTCTGGCACTCTGCCTGACTCTATTGATTTATTAAATATGGTTGACAGTGGGTCACAAAGCTCCTCTTTGCATTCTTTAAGCACCCTGGCAAACACTTCATCCGGCCCTGGGGATTTGTATGGTTTGAGTTTTACTATTTGAACATAAGAACATAAGAACAAAGGTAACTGCAGAAGGCCTATTGGCCCATACGAGGCAGCTCCTATTCTATAACCACCCAATCCCACTCATATACTTGTCCAACCCGCGCTTGAAACAATCGAGGGACCCCACCTCCACCACGTTACGCGGCAATTGGTTCCACAAATCTACAACCCTGTTACTGAACCAGTATTTACCCAAGTCTTTCCTAAATCTAAACTTATCCAATTTATACCCATTGTTTCGTGTTCTGTCCTGTGTTGATACTTTTAATACCCTATTAATATCCCCCTTGTTATGTCCATTCACCCACTTGTAAACCTCTATCATGTCGCCCCTAACTCTTCGCCTTTCCAGTGAATGCAACTTAAGCTTTGTTAATCTTTCTTCATATGAAAGATTTCTAATTTGGGGAATTAACTTAGTCATCCTACGCTGGACACGTTCAAGTGAATTTATATCCATTCTATAATATGGCGACCAAAACTGAACTGCATAATCTAAATGGGGCCTAACTAGAGCAAGATATAGCTTGAGAACCACACCAGGTGTCTTGTTACTAACGCTGCGATTAATAAATCCAAGTGTCCGATTTGCCTTATTACGAACATTTATGCATTGATCCTTTTGTTTTAAATTCTTACTAATCATAACTCCCAGATCCCTTTCGCAATCCGACTTCGCAATCACAACACCATCTAGCTCGTATCTTGTAACTCTATCATCCTTACCTAACCTCAGAACTTTACATTTATCAGCATTAAACTGCATCTGCCAATCCTTTGACCATTTCAAAACCCTATCTAGATCAACTTGAAGTGATAGTGAGTCCTCCTCCGAATTAATTTCCCTACCGATTTTCGTATCATCGGCAAATTTGCAAATGTTGCTACTCAAACCTGAATCTAAATCATTTATATATATTATAAACAACAGAGGTCCCAGGACAGAGCCCTGAGGCACCCCACTTACAACATTTTCCCACTCTGACTTGATTCCATTTATACTAACTCTCTGTTTCCTTTGGTATAGCCATGCCCTAATCCAGCTTAATATAGCACCCCCAATACCATGAGACTCTATCTTTTTAATCAGTCTTTCATGTGGCACTGTATCAAAAGCTTTGCTAAAGTCAAGGTATACAACATCGCAATCCTTACCACTATCAACTGCCTCAACAATGCTAGAATAAAAAGATAACAAATTTGTTAAACATGAACGGCCATTTATAAAACCATGTTGCGACTCAATTATTAATTTATGTTTTTCAAGATGAAGACGAATTTTATTTGCTATTATGGATTCGAGTAACTTTCCCACAATAGACGTTAGGCTAATTGGTCGATAGTTAGACGCAAGTGATCTATCTCCTTTCTTAAAAACTGGTATCACATTAGCAACTTTCCAAAACTCTGGCACTCTGCCTGACTCTATTGATTTATTAAATATGGTTGACAGTGGGTCACAAAGCTCCTCTTTGCATTCTTTAAGCACCCTGGCAAACACTTCATCCGGCCCTGGGGATTTGTTTGGTTTGAGTTTTACTATTTGTTTAAGAACATCCTCCCTGGTAACTGCTAAACTCGTCAACCTGTCCTCGTCCCCACCCACATAGACTTGTTCGGCTGAAGGCATATTGTTAAGTTCCTCTATAGTAAATACAGATACAAAATATTTATTAAAAATACTACTCATCTCTTCATCACTATCTGTTATTTGACCTGTCTCAGTTTTTAATGGACCTATCCTTTCCCTAGTCTTAGTACGATATAACTGAAAAAACCCTTTAGGATTTGTCTTTGCTTGCCCTGCTATGCGAACTTCATAGTTTCTTTTTGCTTTCCTTATCTCTTTTTTAACATTTCTAACCAGTTGTACGAATTCCTGTTCTAAAGTGACCTCCCAATTTTTAATCCTTTTGTACCAAGCTCTCTTTTTACCTATAAGGTTCTTCAAATTCTTTGTTATCCACTTTGGGTCATTAGTATTCGATCTATTCAATTTGTATGGTATACTACGTTCCTGTGCTTTGTTTAGAATATTCTTAAATAAGTTATATATTGAATCCACATCGAAATCCCCATTTAAGTCACCTATCGCTGGGTTCATGTCTCGCTCCAAGACCGGCCCACACCCCATACCCAAGACTTTCCAATCAATTTGACCCAAAAAATTTCTTAGGCTATTAAAATCAGCTTTTCGAAAATCTGGCACTTTAACAGAATTTTTTCCTACAGGTCTATTCCATTCTATGCTAAATCTGATTTCTTTGTGATCACTGTTCCCTAGCTCACTCCCTATTACGATGTCATTAATTTGTTTCCCTGTTAGTTAACACTAAATCTAAAATATTATTTTCCCGTGTTGGTTCCTTAATGTGTTGCGTAAGAAAGCAATCGTCAATTAATTCTAGAAAATCTTCTGCTTCACTATTCCTTGTTATGTTCAACCAGTTTATTCCACTAAAATTAAAGTCACCCATGACGTAAATGCTATTAGATCTAGATGCCCTAGATATTTCATCCCATAGATGCTTTGCTTCCATTCTGTCTAAATTTGGTGGCCTATATATAACTCCTATTATAATATTATTAGCTTTTTCGTTTAATTCTATCCAAATAGTTTCTGTGTGTGGCTCAGTTTTGATTCCCTCTTTGAGACTATATTTCAAATTGTCCCTAACATATATGGCTACTCCACCTCCTCGTCTAATATATCTATCTGTGTGAAATAGTTTAAATCCATTTATTTGATATTCAGCTAATAGTTCTCTATTTTCTACATTCATCCACGTTTCGGTAAGTGCAATAATATCTATTTTTTCAGTGCAGACAAGAGCATTTAATTCGTTAATTTTATTTCTTAGACTTCTACTGTTAGTGTAATATACCCTAAGTGAATTGTTATTTTGAGGCCCTTCTCTTTCCCTGATCATTTTGCCAATTCCTTTCTCCCACAAACACATACTTATATTACCTCCTTCCTCCAAATCAATTCCCATACCTCTATCTACTAACAGTTTAAACCCAAACAAACACCTCTAACCACTTCTTCCAACGAGTTCGCAACAGTAACAACCCCAGCCCTCGATAGATGCACCCCATCATGAGCATACATTTCATTTCTTCCATAGAAGTGTTCCCAGTTGTCTATGAAAGATATTGCATTTGATTTGCAATATCTTTCCAGCCGGCAATTGACACCAAGTGCCCTCGACATCCATTCATTTCCCACTCCCTTTCTTGGAAGAATGCTACATATGATCGGGATTCCTCCCTTGCTCCTAACTAATTCAATAGCTGTCCTGAATCTCTGTATTAGTTCCTCACTCCTAACTCGTCCAACATCATTACCCCCTGCACTAATAGAAATAATGGGTTTGTTCCCATTTCCCGTCATAATATCATTCATGTTTCCTACAATATCACCAATTCCAGCTCCCGGATAGCAAACCCTTAATCTGTTCCCCCTATCTCTGGCACAAAACGTTCTGTCTAAATACCTCACCTGGGAATCTCCCACAACCAAAATTCGCTTCGATTCTCCCTTTTCCTTTCGAGCAGTTTGAGGGACCTGCGCTTCAATGCTCCTCGTTACTTTGTCTTTGCCTCCTCGCTGACCAACAGGTTCACCACAGCACTCGTCCTCTAATACGTCAAATGCATTACCTACCTCCTCCCGTAGCGAATCCAACTCTGTCCTCAGAGCTCCAACCAGACTCACCAGCTCCATCACTAGTCCTTCCATTATTGCTACAACAATGTTAGTACAATCGGAGCTCCAGCCAACACACCCTCTCACTGTGACTGCACCTGACTGACTAGGGTGCAATATTAAGTTGGATTAGGGCATAGATATTCCAAAGGAAACAGAGATTTAGTATAAATGGGGTTAAGTCGGAGTGGGAAAATGCTGTAAGTGGAGTGCCTCAATGCTCTGTCCTGGGACCTGTGTTGTTTATAATATATATAAATGATTTAGAGTCAGGTTTGAGTAGCAACATTTGCAAATTTGCCGATGATACAAAAATCGGTAGGGAAGTCAACGCGGAAGAAGACTCACTATCACTTTAAGTTGATCTAAATAGGGTTTTGAAATGGACAAAATATTGGCAGATGCAGTTTAATGATGATAATTGTAAAGTTTTGAGGCTAGATAATGATGATAGTTATGTTACGGCCCTCTCGGGACACAACGGGGTTCTTACTCTGATGTTATTAGAGGAAATTGTATCCGACCCCAAGCCAGTAGTGGCTTTCAAGGAATGAGATCCGTGACGCAAGAAACTTAAAGGGGGAAGGGAAACAAAGTTAAGAACTTAAGACTATAATTTACCATCACCAAATAAATAATATATAAAAGAGTGCACAGGGGGAGGGGTATTAACACTGTACAGGGGAAATACACAATCGTCTTCTCCTGAAGACTCTGGATCCAAATTTCTCGGTGCAGGGTCCTCGGTGCTTTCGTGGTCTCTTGACGAATCCTTCGACCAAGCTGAGTCTACCCCAAACACAGGCCAGCCAAAACACGGGTCCACTGGGGGCACCGCCGTGGAGGCCGTCAACCACAAGTCCAGCAGGTCTGCTGGCAGGTTCTGGATCAGCCACGCTGGTCAGGCCACTCCACGAACGATACTAGGGTAGTGCCCTAGTCAGGAGCCTCGTGTGATACCACAAATCACTCTCCTGTCATCAATACCCCAGTGGATAATCGTCTCCAGCAGTCGGTCCCGGGTAAGACAATCCTTCTACTGCCACTCCACTGGCAGGGTAACACCACAGTGTTCTTCCGGGAGGCGACTCACAGCTGCTACAGCAAAGCACAAGGTATGGGGACGGCTGCCTTGGGTAGACTGACTCAACTTCCATCACAGCAGTCCCAGGTCGACTCTGTAAGCAGACACGTCATCAATAACTGGGACACACTAAAACACCTCACTTACGGGCTCAGGCACAAACGCCCGACATATCCACTCCATAGATGGCGCTGTCGTCTGAGCACCACCTCACCAGAGGTCAGGAGCGGCTGTGTTGTGAGCTGCACAGGACTGGAAACTGGCCCTTGTGGCCAGTACACGTCGTCCTCACCAGGTGTCGTCGTCCGTTTGGAGGGGGTTTCGGGAGCTGACCCACAGATGGCGCGGTCGTCACTGCTCCGTGCTCGGACGCTGGATCCGGGTTTGTAACAAGTTAGATGATACGAGCTAGATGGTGTTGAGATTGCGAAGTTGGATTACGAAAGGGATCTGGGAGTAATGATTAGTAAGAATTTAAAACCTAAGGATCAATGCCTGAATGTTCGTAATAAGGCAAATAGGACACTGGGATTTATTAATCGAAGCGTTAGTAACAAGACACCTGGTGTGGTTCTTCAGCTATACCTTGCTCTGATTAGGCCCCATTTAGATTATTCAGTTCAGTTTTTGTCGCCGTACTATAGAATGGATATAAATTCACTTGAACGTGTCCAGCGTAGGATGACAAAGTTAATTCTCAAAATTAGAAATCTTTCATATGAAGAAAAATTAACAAAGCTTAAATTGAATTCACTGGAAAGGCGCTTAAGAGTTAGGGGGTGACATGATAGAGGTATACAAGTGTATGAATGGACATAACAAAGGGCATATTAATAAGGTATTAAAAGTATCAACACAAGACAGAACACGAAACAATGGGTATAAATTAGATAAGTTTAGATTTATGAAAGACTGGTTCGGTAACAGGGTTGTTGATTTGTGGAAACTATTACTGCATAACATGGTGGAGGTGGGGTCCCCTCGATTGTTTCAAACATGGGTTGGACATGTATACGAATGGGATTGGGTGGTTATAAGTAGGAGCTGCCTCGTGTGGGCCAGTGGGCCTTCTGCAGTTGCCTTTGTTCTTATGTAAGTCATTTATCCCCTTTCTTAAAAATTCGTACCACATTAGCAACTTTCCATGGCTCTGGCACTCTGCCTGTCTTTATTGATTTATTAAATTTGGTAGACAGTGGCTCACGAAACTCCTCTTTGCATTCTTTAAGCACCCTGGCAAAGAATTCCTCCGGCCCTGGGGATTTGTTTGGTTTGAGTTTCAGTATTTGTCTAATTACATCCTCCCTGGTAACTGCTAAACTAGTTAACCTGTCCTCGTCCCCACCAACATAGACTTGTTCGGCTGAAGGCATATTGTTAAGATCCTCTTTAGTAAATACAGAGATAAAATATTCATTAAAAATACTACTCATCTCCTTGTAATTATCCGCTATCTGACTTGTCTCAGTTTTTAATGGACCTATCTTTTCCCTAATCTTTGTTCGATATAACTGAAAAACACTTCAGGATATGTTTTTGCTTGCCCTGCTTTGCGAACTTCATAGTTTCTTTTTGCTTTCCTTATTCTTTTTTAACATTTCTAACCAGTTGCGCGAATTCTTGTTCTAAACTGACTTCCCCATTTTTAATTCTTTTGTACCACGCTCTCTTTTTACCTATATGGTTTTCCAGATCCTCTGTTATCCACTTTGGGTCATTAGTATTTAATCTAATCAGTTTGTATGGTATACTATGTTTCTGTGCTTTGATTAGAATATTGTTCAATAAGTTGTATTTAGAATCCACATCGAAATCCCTTTTTACATCACCTATCGCTGGGTTCACGTCTCGCTCCAAGACCGGCCCATCCGCCCCCCACCTATGTCCAAGACTTTCCAATCTATTTGACCCCAAAAAATTCTTAGGCTATTAAAATCAGCTTTTCGAAAATCTGGCACTTTAACAGAATTTTCTCCTTCAGATAAATTAAATTCTATGCTAAATCTGATTTGTTTGTGATCACTGTTCCCTAGCTCACTCCCTATTTCGATGTCATTAATTTGTGTTTCCCTGTTAGTTAACACTAAATCTAAAATATTATTTTCCCGTGTTGGTTCCTTAATGTGTTGCGTAAGAAAGCAATCGTCAATTAATTCTAGAAAATCTTCTGCTTCACTATTCCCTGTTTTGTTCACGCAGTTTATTCCACTAAAATTAAAGTCACCCATGACATAAATACTGTTAGATCTAGATGCTCTAGATATTTCATCCCATAGATGCTTTGCTTCCATTTTGTCTAAATTTGGTGGCCTATATATAACTCTTATTATAAGATTATTTGCATTTTCGTATAATTCAATCCAAATAGTTTCTGTGTGTGGCTCAGTTTTGATTCCCTCTTTGAGATTACATTTAAATATTCCCTAACACATATAGCAACTCCTCCTCCTCGTCTAATATGGTGGTTATACCCACACCCGGGTGCCTGGGGGTTATACCCACACCCGGGTGCCTGGGGGGTTATACCCACACCCGGGTGCCTGGGGGGGTTATACCCACACCCGGGTGCCTGGGGGTTATACCCACACCCGGGTGCCTGGGGGGTTATACCCACACCCGGGTGCCTGGGGGGTTATACCCACACCCAGGTGCCTGGGGGGTTATACCCACACCCGGGTGCCTGGGGGGTTATACCCACACCCAGGTGCCTGGGGGGGTTATACCCACACCCGGGTGCCTGGGGGTTATACCCACACCCGGGTGCCTGGGGGTTATACCCACACCCAGGTGCCTGGGGGTTATACCCACACCCAGGTGCCTGGGGGGTTATACCCACACCCAGGTGCCTGGGGGTTATACCCACACCCGGGTGCCTGGGGGGTTATACCCACACCCAGGTGCCTGGGGGTTATACCCACACCCGCGTGCCTGGGGGGTTATACCCACACCCGGGTGCCTGGGGGGTTATACCCACACCCGGGTGCCTGGGGGGTTATACCCACACCCGGGTGCCTGGGGGGTTATACCCACACCCGGGTGCCTGGGGATTATACCCACACCCGGGTGCCTGGGGGGTTATACCCACACCCGGGTGCCTGGGGGGTTATACCTACACCCGGGTGCCTGGGGGGTTATACCCACACCCGGGTGCCTGGGGGGTTATACCCACACCCGGGTGCCTGGGGGGTTATACCCACACCCGGGTGCCTGGGGGGTTATACCTACACCCGGGTGCCTGGGGGGTTATACCCACACCCGGGTGCCTGGGGGGTTATACCCACACCCGGGTGCCTGGGGGTTATACCCACACCCGGGTTCCTGGGGTTTATACCCACACCCGGGTGCCTGGGGATTATACTGTCACGTGAATCCCCTGCATTGCAGTGGAACTGCCTTTTCCCTTCACCTTCAATGCCTCTGCACTGGAAGTCTACATCTACACCAGCCCAGATGAGTCCTCAGTCCTGCCACCTCTCCGTACACCCCCAGGGCCTGGCACGGCCTGGTACGACTCAGAGGCCATCCGGGTGCCTTTGCTAACCGGTAGTTTGCCCCCACAAACAAGCAGTTAACCGCCTTCAACTGGCAGTGGTGCAGCTCAACACAAAGGCACCGCCAGCCACAACGAGCAGTTTGCTAGTTGACCAGATGTCCACCTCGCGTTGACACTGGATGACTCATCACCGCCAGACTATATAAAGGGCGCTGCCTCCCTGGAGAGCTATCTACGGGCTCACCATAGCCCGTGTTACTTGTAACTTTGTTCCAGGTAGCGAATCTTTAACAACAACAACCTGGAGAGTCAGTCTCTCTCTTAGTGCTCTTGGATAACCTTTGTGTCTCTCACCCGTCGTCTGCCTTCAGCCAACGTCGTATGATTGATGGCATGGTGGTATGGTAGCTGTCTTCAGTACACCAGTATATCTTTATGTTTTTCTTCATTGCTTATACTGAAGTATATTTTCACATTTAAGATCATACTAACTTGTTCACTTTTGCATTATATGAGAGTCAAGTATTTTCTGGGGCATTTACGTTCATTAATATTTCAGTAAATTGTTTAATTATTTATTTGATGATTTTTATTTGTTTCCACCTGCGACTTACACACTGCAGGGCCAATAGCAGCATTTTGGTTTTATTATGTGCGGGAGAGCCATACTATCTTGGTTCAGTATAGCTGCGATGCCACAACCCGTCACATAATTTGGGGGCCTGTCCTAGGAGCTGTCACAGGAGCTGTTCAGGAGCTGTTCTAGGAGCTGGTCTGAGGAGCTGTTCCTAGTACCCTTGCTTAATGTTGTGTTTAGTTGTTATACTTGGCTTTTATACATTGCATTTTTTCAGAATTCATTTTGAGATTTACATACTGGTAACTGAACACATCTACTTTACAGGTGTAGCAATTTGTGATCTGTTTATTAGTTTGACTTTGATTACGTGATGTTTTATGCGCAAATTCGTGCTCGTAATGGTTAGTCTTCTAAGCTATTGCTATATCTTTTTGCCCACATTGATTTTGCCCCAACAGAGAGGACTCACTCAGGCAGATCACCTCCTCGGGTACTTATCTGGTACTTTGATTTGTCTTTGAACTATTATGTTCCACTTTGTATTACAAACTTAGGAGGAAGTATTGGACTAGAGATCCTTTCACATCCAGAACTGTTATACATTCGGGACGTGTATAGCTGTTCTCTTCACAGTGGTGACACTCTCTGTATCCCTAAGCCTTTGTTCAAAGTTCATGATTAACTGTTCAGGTAGGGAGTTTACTATTCTTTTACAGAGCACAAGGAACGGTAACTCTGCAGTTAATTATCTAGATTCCAGCAGGACAACTCTTGCCCTTATCCTCACTAGAGTACAGTGTACAAACATCCCTACATCCTCTTTATATTTTACTACCTCGAAACATTCTTTTATATTGTTTCTCCAAGTCCTTAATAAAGTCAAAGACTTAGTTTTATTTCAGGTTATCATATATAGAACAGTAATTTATCTTGTAAATTTATTGTTGCCTTACAGGATAGTGACTTACGTACAGTGTTGCCGGTTATATAACAACCATTCTCGTGCTTATTGCCACATCACTTACAAGGCAGTCTAGTAATCCTCACTTATTGGTTCGCCTACAGGGTATTCGCATTTTTCTTCCATTGATATTTTGCATTTAAATAATATTCAGTATGTTTAGGTTAGCCGCATTTCGTGCTAATCCGGAGGAGGAGCTCCATAGATTAATTCGTGCTACTAAAGCAGAATTAATTACCCTTACTACTGAATACCACATCACTCCTCCCCATGGGGTCACCAAAGCTGAGCTTCATAACCTTATTATTGACCATCTTGCAGACAATAATCTTATTACTCCAGAGCAGCAGGACCAACATAGAGTTACTGATAAAACCACACTCACACATGAAACTAAAAATCGAGTTAGTACAACTAGAAGCTGCTGCCGATGACCGCACCCGGGAGATGAGACGACAAGAGGCTGAATTAGCCCGTGACCGTGATCGAGAACTACGCCAGCTACAACAACAAGAAGCTGAACTACAACGTGCGCGTGAACCAGAACAATTCCTGCTCTACGAACAAAAAGGTGAATTAGAACGTGCACGAGAACAAGAACGACTCCAGATCCTGCAACATGAAGCTGAACTACAACGTCAACAAGCTGACCTGCAACGTCAACGTCAACAACAAGAAGGTGAACTACAACGTCTAAGAGAAGTAGAATGACTGCAAATCCTAGCTCAAGAGCTTCAAGTCAAGAGACAACAAGAGGAGGATGGAGTTGGCATCACATTACGCTTGGAACAAGGTAGATCAGACACCGCTCTCGAGTTCCGGCGCCAGGAGTTACAACTTGAAAGTACCCACCTCTCTCAGCGCCGTGAAGCAGAAGCCAACTTATCGGCATGTTTTAAGCCTACAGACTGTATTAAAATGGTGCCGCCTTTTGTAGAGGCAGAGGTAGATTCATTTTTTGTGTCATTCGAGGCCTTGGCCACCCAGTTACAATGGCCTAATAATCAATGGTCTATACTTCTCAGGTAACACCTTACAGGAAGAGCAGCCTTAACCCTCAGTACTCTTGCAAACGAGACTGACTACGATGTACTCAAGCAAGCAGTCCTTGATGCCTATCTACTTTCCACTGAGAGCTACCGACGACGCTTCAGGGACTATATAAAAACTCAGGCTCAGACCTACGTGGAGTATGTGCAGACCAAAGTCAGGTATTTTTTTAAATGGTTAGAATCAGCTCAGGTGACCACATTTCAAGAACTTATCAATTTAATACTAATGGAAGAGTTTACCCGCAGAGCACCAAACCCCATACGCCTATATCTTGCAGATTAAGGAGAGACGAACCGCAGTAAATGTGCACAGTTAGCTGATACTTACAGTTTAATTCATAAATCTTTTGACTCAGGTTACAGTAAACCATCTTGGTCCAGTCAAGCTTCACCTAAAGTAAGTCGTAAAGACACTAACAATGCACTTTACTGTCGTTACTGCAAAACATTTGGACACCTTATTGAATAGTGTCCAAATCCTAAGTGTAAAACCACTAGTACACTTTCAACTGGGCCAAAGCATCCACCCACTAAGCCTACCAAAGCGGTACTACATGTAAATGTTCCTGTTAGTGATCTTGCTTTATTTGACAGACATGTGTATCCAGGAACTGTGTCAGCCAATGGTGAAAATTTCGAGAGTAAGAGCCCAATACGCATCTTGAGGGACACAGCTTCGCTGCAGTCTATTCTACTAAAAGCCGCTGCAACTGAAGTCACCTAAACTGGAGAAACTGTCTTGATCACTAACCTCACTGCAACTACACCATACCCGCTCGCCACAGTCTACCTAGAGTGTCAGTTCATTCGTGGAAAGGTCCAAGTTGCTATTCGGGAAAAACCTTTTCCCATGCCAGGAATTCAACTTCTCCTGGGCAACGACTTAGCCAACCTTCAAGATTCCACCAATTTGATCATCTGCGACAAACCCCAGATATGTGTCTCAGCCACGGAAGAAGATCCCGCTATAACTTTTGCAGCAGAGGAAGAGGAAACCGTGACAGAAGAATCAGCAGACATCTCCCATCCTGTTCTAGTGACTACCCGTGCTCAAGCCGCTCAACCACAACAAGTAGCAGCAGCTGTCCCTCAAGACGTGCGAGGCCTCCCTCCTAATCTCAACCAGTTGGAGTTCCGTAAGTTACAACAAGCAGATTTGTCACTAACTCCTCTTTTCTATCAAGCACAGATTAAGACCGATGCCATTCCAGGATTTTATATAAACACTAACCAATTATTGTATCGTAGATACAGACCCAGTAAGCTTAAGGCGGAGGATGATTGGGCTGATGTGAATCAACTAGTGGTTCCAACATCATTAAGAAAAGATATATCTTTAGCTCATGGCCCAATGTCTCATTATGGGATCCATAAAACTTATAATGCCCTTTTACAAGACTATTTTTGGCCAGGCATGGCACGAGATGTCAAGATCTATGTTACCAGTTGTCATACCTGCCAAATGGCAGGAAAACCAAATGTAGGTATTCCCAAAGCACCACTTATCCCTACTTCTGTGCCTTCTGAACCTTTTACCAGGTAAGTAATCGACTGCGTTGGGCCCTTACCAAAAACCCAAGCAGGTAACATGTACATCATCACTATAATGTGTCCTACCACCAGGTTCCCATTAAGAATATTACGGCTGCTACAGTTGTCAAGCATCTGTTGAAGATCTTCACTCAGTATGGTTTCCTACAGGAGATACAAAGTGCCTATGGAACTAATTTCACCAGTGAGTTGTTTAAGAAAACCCTTCAGGAATTTAACATCAACCAAGTCTTGTCTAGTCCATATCATCCTGCTTCACAGGGATCTCTGGAACGTAGCCATCAAACCATTACGTCTTTGTTAAAGAAATATTGTATTGATAACGAGAAGGATTGGGATAAGCAATTAGATCTCCTTATGCGTATTTTCAGAAGTCTTCCTAATGAGTCCCTTGGAGTATCTTATGAGATGCTCTACAGTCGTAAGTGTTGTGGTCCTCTTAAAGCTTTTAAAGATTCCTTGACATCAACCACCTTCAGTGATTCCTTTAATGTGCCTCAGTTTCTTAAAAACTTGAGACATAAACTTGAACAATTACATAAGTTCGCTAGTGCTAATTTACTGACCACCCAACATAAGATGAAAGCACACTTTGACAAGAACACTAAGGTAAGAAAGTTTAATGTAGGAGACTTCGTTCTAGCCTATTTTCCTATCCCAACCTCTCCATTTAATAGTAAATTTTCAGGACCTTATAGCATCAAAGAATGCAAGAACAACAACAACTACATTCTAGAGACTCTGGACCAGCGTAGCAAGACACAACTCTGCCACGTCAACCTGCTCAAGAGTTATCAAGGTAATCCGCCACCAGTGTTAGTATCTGTATCCGCTTTTACCGAGAGATATCCCAACAGTGATACATACCATGCTACCTCTCCATCCGATGGTAAAAATACCATCGAGACCATAAAGACTAACAGTGAGATTTTAAAAGATCTTCCCAAATACCTAGAAAACACTAATAATAGTGCTCCTTTAATTAAATTACTATCTACGCATAAAAAAACTGTTTCAAGACACTCCACAGGAATGTAATTTAGTGCAACATGATATCCAGTTGCTTCCTGATACGATGCCCATCCGTCAACCTTACTACTGCATCAGTCTACAGAAGAGAGAAACCATGTTTGCAGAAGTAAAGTACCTCCTCAGCAATGGATTAGCTACACCTTGTGAGTCCTTGGGCTTCACCAGGCATACTGGTTCCGAAGCCATATGGCAAGGTAAGGCTGTGTACCGATTATAGGAAGTTAAATGCAGTTACCATTAAGGACTCTTATCCTTTACCTTGCATCGACGACATCTTAGATGCAATAGGTAACGCCACCTTTTTTTCCCAAATAGATCTCTTAAAGGGCTATTATCAAATAACACTGAGTGTGCTAAAAATATCTCAGCCTTTATCACTCCTTTTGGCCTTTTTAGATATGAACGGTTACCTTTTGGACTTTGCAATGCCCCAGCTACTTTTCAGCGAGCTGTCAACCTCGTCATCCATGATCTTGACAACAACTATGCCTACCTGGACGACATCGTTGTAGCGACCAACTCGTGGGAAGAACATCTTGACCGACTACAACGACTATTCTACAAGCTTCTCCAGGCTGGTCTCACCATTAATTTGGGCAATTCCACATTTACTAAAGGTAAAGTACAATATCTTGGTCATGTTATAGGCAGTGGAAGCTTAGCACCTTTAGACATACATTTTTAAGCCATCCAAAAGTATCCACAGCCCACTTCTCGTAAACAACTTATGTGAGTCTTGGGACTAGCTCATACTACCTTAGGTTCTGCAAGAACTTCAGCATAGTTGCCACACCTTTAATCATTCTTACAAGCCCTAAAAGGAAATATATTTGGACCAACTCACAATCCATTGCCTTCCAACAATTCAAAGCTTTACTGTGTACTAACCCTATTCCTGTCTCTCCAGATGTGAAACAACCTTTCATCCTTAATGTTGATGCAAGCAGCACCGGCATTAGGGATGTCCTGATGCAGCAAAGAAAGGGGAAAGTCCTACCAGTCAGCTACTACAGCTACAAGCTGAAGCCTCATCAACAAAACTACAGCACTATAGAGAAGGAGCTACTCGCCATCGTCCTAATGCTTGCAACAATATGAACCTTACCATTAAGGACATCAACCCATCACCATCTATTCCGATCATAATCCTCTTCGTTTTCTACAACAAGCACAATTCTCCAACCAGAGTCCACTTCGTTGGGCCTTGTACCTACAAAACTACAACGTCCAGATCTTCTACATCAAAGGATCAGACATCATAGTTGCGGACGCACTGTCACGTGTTCATGAAGTGGAAGCTTCCGCTCCACACTCCTTCCAGCATCGACATCTCAGGCATTAGGAAAAGGCTTCGGGGAGGAGCTGTCACGTGAATCCCCTGCATAGCAGTGGAACTGCCTTTTCCCTTCACCTTCAATGCCTCTGCACTGGAAGTCTACATCTACACCAGCCCAGATGAGTCCTCAGTCCTGCCACCTCACCATACCCCCCAGGGCCTGGCGCGACCTGGTACGACTCAGAGGCAAGCAGGGCGCCTCTGCTAACCAGTAGTTTGCCTTCACAAACAAGCAGTTAACCGCCTTCAACTGGCAGTGGTGCAGCTCAACACAAAGGCACCGCCAGCCACAATGAGCAGTTTGCTAGTTGACCAGATGTCCACCTCGCGTTGACACTGGATGACTCATCACCACCAGACTATATAAAGGGTGCCGTCTCCCTGGAGAGGGTAACTCCACTGTGGGCTCACCATAGCCCGTGCTACTTGGAACTTTGTTCCAGGTAGCAAATCTTTAACAACAACCTGGAGAGCCAGTCTCTCTCTTAGTGCTCTAGGATCACCTTTGTGTCTCTCACCCGTCGTCCGCCTTCAGCCAACGTCGTATGATTGATGGCATGGTGGTATGGTAGCTGTCTTCAGCACACCAGTATATCTTTATGCTTTTCTTCATTGCTTATACTGAAGTTTATTTTTACATTTAAGATCATACTAACTTGTTCACTTTTGCATTACATGAGAGCCAAGTATTTTCAGGGGCATTTACGTTCATTAATATTTCAGTAAATTGTTTAATTATTTATTTGATGATTTTTATTTGTTTCCACCTGCGACTTACACACTGCAGGGCCAATAGCAGCATTTTGGTTTTATTATGTGCGGGAGAGCCATACTATCTTGGTTCAGTATAGCTGCGATACCACAACCTGTCACATAACTTGGGGGCCTGTCCTAGGAGCTGTCCCAGGTGTCGGAAAATCCGACACCATTTAATAATCATACAGATAATAGCTGTATTGTATAAACAAGTTACCCATAGAAAACGTAACTTGTAGTGGAATTACCGTCTATAGAAAACGGGATATCATCACCACATACTATTATAATTCACCACCTATTATGGTGGGAATTATTCTTAAATACATTAGTCTTTGAACTTTACCATCATAAAAACATCTTATATAAATTAACTTAATTATCAATATTAAAGTAGAGTAAATGTGACCCTTCTATCACTTTCTGAAATCTGGACAATGTAAGCCAGGCGTCAGAGTGAGGAAGGAGGGAGCCATTGTTGTAACCTCCGAGACGTGTGGAGCAAATTCGGCTCCTATCATATCTGGACAATGTCGGCCAGTAGCGTCAATAGTATGGAGTGTTATTAGACATTGCCATTGTTTATACAAGACCAGAGGCTCACACGGGAGCAAATTCGGCTCCTGTTAAATTTACTTGGACGTAGTGTTATGGAAACTAAAAGTGTACCATTATCAACACGCTGTCTACAAATTCAAGTTAAGTGTTCTTTCCGAAACCCATTATCTATCATTAGTGGCCATTAATGTCATTGGGTAGGGTTAGCCGGTTAGAACGCGAAATCGCCTCATACTAAAGGTAATTAAGCCAGGTCTTTATTGTTCCATGTACAATGTTTCTCTGAAATACCTGTCATATACTAGGTTTCTGGCTTCACAGCTAGCGCCCTTTTAACAGGTCAAGACGAGGAAGCATGTTTGTGCATCAGTTACCAGCACGTGGAAGCTACCTCAAAGAGGGAAAATGTGGTCTACATCCTGGTTATACCTGCTGTACAAATAAGATAAGGAACCTCTTCAATGTATGTAGTTAATTCTGTAGTTTGATTGGCTGCATATATATAAATATAAACCCCCCCTAATGTGTAGAGGATCGATTTGTGAGACTATGAGATTATTGCAGAAATACAGTCCACTTATCATTATACAAATTGCAATCGAAGTATATAAATTAACGTAAATATAAATTCATATAAATTAAATAAATATAAATCTCACAGGTCGGTTCCCACACCAGGAGCTGTTCAGGAGCTGTTCTAGGAGCTGGTCTGAGGAGCTGTTCCTAGTACCCTTGCTTAATGTTGTGTTTAGTTGTTATACTTGGCTTTTATACATTGCATTTTTTCAGAATTCATTTTGAGATTTACATACTGGTAACTGAACACATCTACTTTACAGGTGTAGCAATTTGTGATCTGTTTATTAGTTTGACTTTGATTGCGTGATATTTTATGCGCAAATTCGTGCTCATAATGGTTAGTCTTCTAAGCTATTGCTATATCTTTTTGCCCACATTGATTTTGTCCCAACAGAGAGGACTCACTCAGGCAGATCACCCCCTTGGGCACTTATCTGGTACTTTGATTTGTGTTTGAACTATTATGTTCCACTTTGTATTACGAACTTAGGAGGAAGTATTGGACTAGAGATCCTTTCACATCCAGAACTGTTATACATTCGGGACGTGTATAGCTGTTCTCGTCACAGTGGTGACACTCCCTGCACCCCCTAAGCCTTTGTTCAAAGTTCATGATTAACTGTTCAGGTGGAGAGTTTACTATTCTTTTACAGAGCACAAGGAACGGTAACTCTGCAGTTAATTATCTAGATTCCAGCAGGACAACTCTTGCCCTTATCCTCACTAGAGTACAGTGTACAAACATCCCTACATCCTGTTTATATTTTACTACCTCGAAACATTCTTTTATATTGTTTCTCCAAGTCCTTAATATAGTCAAAGACTTAGTTTTATTTCAGGTTATCATATATAGAACAGTAATTTATCTTGTAAATTTATTGTTGCCTTACAGGATAGTGACTTACGTACAGTGTTGCCGGTTATATAACAACCATTCTCGTGCATATTGCCACATCACCTACAAGGCAGTCTAGTAATCCTCACTTATTGGTTCGCCTACAAGGTATTCGCATTTTTCTTCCATTGATATTTTGCATTTAAATAATATTCAGTATGTTTAGGTTAGCCGCATTTCGTGCTAACCCGGAGGAGGAGCTCCATAGATTGATTTGTGCAACTAGAGCAGAATTAATCACTCTTACTACTGAATACCACATCACTCCTCCCCATGGGGTCACCAAAGCTGAGCTTCATAACCTTATTATTGACCATCTTGCAGACAATAATCTTATTACTCCAGAGCAGCAGGACCAACATAGAGTTACTGATAAAACCACACTCACACATGAAACTAAAAATCGAGTTAGTACAACTAGAAGCTGCTGCCGATGACCGCACCCGGGAGATGAGACGACAAGAGGCTGAATTAGCCCGTGACCGTGATCGAGAACTACGCCAGCTACAACAACAAGAAGCTGAACTACAACGTGCGCGTGAACCAGAACAATTCCTGCTCTACGAACAAAAAGGTGAATTAGAACGTGCACGTGAACAAGAACGACTCCAGATCCTGCAACATGAAGCTGAACTACAACGTCAACAAGCTGACCTGCAACGTCAACGTCAACAACAAGAAGGTGAACTACAACGTCTAAGAGAAGTAGAACGACTGCAAATCCTAGCTCAAGAGCTTCAAGTCAAGAGACAACAAGAGGAGGATGGAGTTGGCATCACATTACGCTTGGAACAAGGTAGATCAGACACCGCTCTCGGGTTCCGGCGCCAGAAGTTACAACTTGAAAGTACCCACCTCTCTCAGCGCCGTGAAGCAGAAGCCAACTTATCGGCATGTTTTAAGCCTACAGACTGTATTAAAATGGTGCCGCCTTTTGTAGAGGCAGAGGTAGATTCATTTTTTGTGTCATTCGAGGCCTTGGCCACGCAGTTACAATGGCCTAATAATCAATGGTCTATACTTCTCAGGTCACACCTTACAGGAAGAGCAGCCTTAACCCTCAGTACTCTTGCAAACGAGACTGACTACGATGTACTCAAGCAAGCAGTCCTTGATGCCTATCTACTTTCCACTGAGAGCTACCGACGACGCTTCAGGGACTATATAAAAACTCAGGCTCAGACCTACGTGGAGTATGTGCAGACCAAAGTCAGGTATTTTTTTAAATGGTTAGAATCAGCTCAGGTGACCACATTTCAAGAACTTATCAATTTAATACTAATGGAAGAGTTTACCCGCAGAGCACCAAACCCCATACGCCTATATCTTGCAGATTAAGGAGAGACGAACCGCAGTAAATGTGCACAGTTAGCTGATACTTACAGTTTAATTCATAAATCTTTTGACTCAGGTTACAGTAAACCATCTTGGTCCAGTCAAGCTTCACCTAAAGTAAGTCGTAAAGACACTAACAATGCACTTTACTGTCGTTACTGCAAAACATTTGGACACCTTATTGAATAGTGTCCAAATCCTAAGTGTAAAACCACTAGTACACTTTCAACTGGGCCAAAGCATCCACCCACTAAGCCTACCAAAGCGGTACTACATGTAAATGTTCCTGTTAGTGATCTTGCTTTATTTGACAGACATGTGTATCCAGGAACTGTGTCAGCCAATGGTGAAAATTTCGAGAGTAAGAGCCCAATACGCATCTTGAGGGACACAGCTTCGCTGCAGTCTATTCTACTAAAAGCCGCTGCACCTCAAGTCACCTACACTGGAGAAACTGTCTTGATCACTGACCTCACTGCAACTACATCATACCCGCTCGCCACAGTTTACCTGGAGTGTCAATGCATTCGTGGAAAGGTCCAAGTTGCTATTCGGGAAAAACCTTTTCCCATGCCAGGAATTCAACTTCTCCTGGGCAACGACTTAGCCAACCTTCAAGATTCCACCAATTTGATCATCTGCGACAAACCCCAGATATGTGTCTCAGCCACGGAAGAAGATCCCGCTTTAACTTTTGCAGCAGAGGAAGAGGAAACCGTGACAGAAGAATCAGCAGACATCTCCCATCCTGTTCTAGTGACTACCCGTGCTCAAGCCGCTCAACCACAACAAGTAGCAGCAGCTGTTCCTCAAGACGTGCGAGGCCTCCCTCTTAATCTCAACCAGTTGGAGTTCCGTAAGTTACAACAAGCAGATTTGTCACTAACTCCTCTTTTCTATCAAGCACAGATTAAGACCGATGCCATTCCAGGATTTTATATAAACACTAACCAATTATTGTATCGTAGATACAGACCCAGTAAGCTTAAGGCGGAGGATGATTGGGCTGATGTGAATCAACTAGTGGTTCCTACATCATTAAGAAAAGATATATCTTTAGCTCATGGCCCAATGTCTCATTATGGGATCCATAAAACTTACAATGCCCTTTTTACAAGACTATTTTTGGCCAGGCATGGCACGAGATGTCAAGATCTATGTTACCAGTTTTCATACCTGCCAAATGGCAGGAAAACCAAATGTAGGTATTCCCAAAGCACCACTTATCCCTATTTCTGTGCCTTCTGAACCTTTTACCAGGTTAGTAATCGACTGCGTTGGGCCCTTACCAAAAACCCAAGCAGGTAACATGTACATCATCACAATAATGTGTCCTACCACCAGGTTCCCAATAGCAGTTCCAATTAAGAATATTACGGCTGCTACAGTTGTCAAGCATCTGTTGAAGATCTTCACTCAGTATGGTTTCCTACAGGAGATACAAAGTGCCTATGGAACTAATTTCACCAGTGAGTTGTTTAAGAAAACCATTTAGGAATTTAACATCAACCAAGTCTTGTCTAGTCCATATCATCCTGCTTCACAGGGATCTCTGGAACGTAGCCATCAAACCATTACGTCTTTGTTAAAGAAATATTGTATTGATAACGAGAAGGATTGGGATAAGCAATTAGATCTCCTTATGCGTATTTTCAGAAGTCTTCCTAATGAGTCCCTTGGAGTATCTCCTTATGAGATGCTCTACAGTCGTAAGTGTTGTGGTCCTCTTAAAGCTTTTAAAGATTCCTTGACATCAACCACCTTCAGTGATTCCTTTAATGTGCCTCAGTTTCTTAAAAACTTGAGACATAAACTTGAACAATTACATAAGTTCGCTAGTGCTAATTTACTGACCACCCAACATAAGATGAAAGCACACTTTGACAAGAACACTAAGGTAAGAAAGTTTAATGTAGGAGACTTCGTTCTAGCCTATTTTCCTATCCCAACCTCTCCATTTAATAGTAAATTTTCAGGACCTTATAGCATCAAAGAATGCAAGAACAACAACAACTACATTCTAGAGACTCTGGACCAGCGTAGCAAGACACAACTCTGCCACGTCAACCTGCTCAAGAGTTATCAAGGTAATCCGCCACCAGTGTTAGTATCTGTATCCGCTTTTACCGAGAGATATCCCAACAGTGATACATACCATGCTACCTCTCCATCCGATGGTAAAAATACCATCGAGACCATAAAGACTAACAGTGAGATTTTAAAAGATCTTCCCAAATACCTAGAAAACACTAATAATAGTGCTCCTTTAATTAAATTACTATCTACGCATAAAAAAAACTGTTTCAAGACACTCCACAGGAATGTAATTTAGTGCAACATGATATCCAGTTGCTTCCTGATACGATGCCCATCCGTCAACCTTACTACTGCATCAGTCTACAGAAGAGAGAAACCATGTTTGCAGAAGTAAAGTACCTCCTCAGCAATGGATTAGCTACACCTTGTGAGTCCTTGGGCTTCACCAGGCATACTGGTTCCGAAGCCATATGGCAAGGTAAGGCTGTGTACCGATTATAGGAAGTTAAATGCAGTTACCATTAAGGACTCTTATCCTTTACCTTGCATCGACGACATCTTAGATGCAATAGGTAACGCCACCTTTTTTTCCCAAATAGATCTCTTAAAGGGCTATTATCAAATAACACTGAGTGTGCTAAAAATATCTCAGCCTTTATCACTCCTTTTGGCCTTTTTAGATATGAACGGTTACCTTTTGGACTTTGCAATGCCCCAGCTACTTTTCAGCGAGCTGTCAACCTCGTCATCCATGATCTTGACAACAACTATGCCTACCTGGACGACATCGTTGTAGCGACCAACTCGTGGGAAGAACATCTTGACCGACTACAACGACTATTCTACACGCTTCTCCAGGCTGGTCTCACCATTAATTTGGGCAATTCCACATTTACTAAAGGTAAAGTACAATATCTTGGTCATGTTATAGGCAGTGGAAGCTTAGCACCTTTAGACATACATTTTTAAGCCATCCAAAAGTATCCACAGCCCACTTCTCGTAAACAACTTATGTGAGTCTTGGGACTAGCTCATACTACCTTAGGTTCTGCAAGAACTTCAGCATAGTTGCCACACCTTTAATCATTCTTACAAGCCCTAAAAGGAAATATATTTGGACCAACTCACAATCCATTGCCTTCCAACAATTCAAAGCTTTACTGTGTACTAACCCTATTCCTGTCTCTCCAGATGTGAAACAACCCTTCATCCTTAATGTTGATGCAAGCAGCACCGGCATTAGGGATGTCCTGATGCAGCAAAGAAAGGGGAAAGTCCTACCAGTCAGCTACTACAGCTACAAGCTGAAGCCTCATCAACAAAACTACAGCACTATAGAGAAGGAGCTACTCGCCATCGTCCTAATGCTTGCAACAATATGAACCTTACCATTAAGGACATCAACCCATCACCATCTATTCCGATCATAATCCTCTTCGTTTTCTACAACAAGCACAATTCTCCAACCAGAGTCCACTTCGTTGGGCCTTGTACCTACAAAACTACAACGTCCAGATCTTCTACATCAAAGGATCAGACATCATAGTTGCGGACGCACTGTCACGTGTTCATGAAGTGGAAGCTTCCGCTCCACACTCCTTCCAGCATCGACATCTCAGGCATTAGGAAAAGGCTTCGGGGAGGAGCTGTCACGTGAATCCCCTGCATAGCAGTGGAACTGCCTTTTCCCTTCACCTTCAATGCCTCTGCACTGGAAGTCTACATCTACACCAGCCCAGATGAGTCCTCAGTCCTGCCACCTCACCATACCCCCCAGGGCCTGGCGCGACCTGGTACGACTCAGAGGCAAGCAGGGCGCCTCTGCTAACCAGTAGTTTGCCTTCACAAACAAGCAGTTAACCGCCTTCAACTGGCAGTGGTGCAGCTCAACAGAAAGGCACCGCCAGCCACAATGAGCAGTTTGCTAGTTGACCAGATGTCCACCTCGCGTTGACACTGGATGACTCATCACCACCAGACTATATAAAGGGTGCCGTCTCCCTGGAGAGGGTAACTCCACTGTGGGCTCACCATAGCCCGTGCTACTTGGAACTTTGTTCCAGGTAGCAAATCTTTAACAACAACCTGGAGAGCCAGTCTCTCTCTTAGTGCTCTAGGATCACCTTTGTGTCTCTCACCCGTCGTCCGCCTTCAGCCAACGTCGTATGATTGATGGCATGGTGGTATGGTAGCTGTCTTCAGCACACCAGTATATCTTTATGCTTTTCTTCATTGCTTATACTGAAGTTTATTTTTACATTTAAGATCATACTAACTTGTTCACTTTTGCATTACATGAGAGCCAAGTATTTTCAGGGGCATTTACGTTCATTAATATTTCAGTAAATTGTTTAATTATTTATTTGATGATTTTTATTTGTTTCCACCTGCGACTTACACACTGCAGGGCCAATAGCAGCATTTTGGTTTTATTATGTGCGGGAGAGCCATACTATCTTGGTTCAGTATAGCTGCGATACCACAACCTGTCACATAACTTGGGGGCCTGTCCTAGGAGCTGTCCCAGGTGTCGGAAAATCCGACACCATTTAATAATCATACAGATAATAGCTGTATTGTATAAACAAGTTACCCATAGAAAACGTAACTTGTAGTGGAATTACCGTCTATAGAAAACGGGATATCATCACCACATACTATTATAATTCACCACCTATTATGGTGGGAATTATTCTTAAATACATTAGTCTTTGAACTTTACCATCATAAAAACATCTTATATAAATTAACTTAATTATCAATATTAAAGTAGAGTAAATGTGACCCTTCTATCACTTTCTGAAATCTGGACAATGTAAGCCAGGCGTCAGAGTGAGGAAGGAGGGAGCCATTGTTGTAACCTCCGAGACGTGTGGAGCAAATTCGGCTCCTATCATATCTGGACAATGTCGGCCAGTAGCGTCAATAGTATGGAGTGTTATTAGACATTGCCATTGTTTATACAAGACCAGAGGCTCACACGGGAGCAAATTCGGCTCCTGTTAAATTTACTTGGACGTAGTGTTATGGAAACTAAAAGTGTACCATTATCAACACGCTGTCTACAAATTCAAGTTAAGTGTTCTTTCCGAAACCCATTATCTATCATTAGTGGCCATTAATGTCATTGGGTAGGGTTAGCCGGTTAGAACGCGAAATCGCCTCATACTAAAGGTAATTAAGCCAGGTCTTTATTGTTCCATGTACAATGTTTCTCTGAAATACCTGTCATATACTAGGTTTCTGGCTTCACAGCTAGCGCCCTTTTAACAGGTCAAGACGAGGAAGCATGTTTGTGCATCAGTTACCAGCACGTGGAAGCTACCTCAAAGAGGGAAAATGTGGTCTACATCCTGGTTATACCTGCTGTACAAATAAGATAAGGAACCTCTTCAATGTATGTAGTTAATTCTGTAGTTTGATTGGCTGCATATATATAAATATAAACCCCCCCTAATGTGTAGAGGATCGATTTGTGAGACTATGAGATTATTGCAGAAATACAGTCCACTTATCATTATACAAATTGCTATCGAAGTATATAAATTAACGTAAATATAAATTCATATAAATTAAATAAATATAAATCTCACAGGTCGGTTCCCACACCAGGAGCTGTTCAGGAGCTGTTCTAGGAGCTGGTCTGAGGAGCTGTTCCTAGTACCCTTGCTTAATGTTGTGTTTAGTTGTTATACTTGGCTTTTATACATTGCATTTTTTCAGAATTCATTTTGAGATTTACATACTGGTAACTGAACACATCTACTTTACAGGTGTAGCAATTTGTGATCTGTTTATTAGTTTGACTTTGATTGCGTGATATTTTATGCGCAAATTCGTGCTCATAATGGTTAGTCTTCTAAGCTATTGCTATATCTTTTTGCCCACATTGATTTTGTCCCAACAGAGAGGACTCACTCAGGCAGATCACCCCCTTGGGCACTTATCTGGTACTTTGATTTGTGTTTGAACTATTATGTTCCACTTTGTATTACGAACTTAGGAGGAAGTATTGGACTAGAGATCCTTTCACATCCAGAACTGTTATACATTCGGGACGTGTATAGCTGTTCTCGTCACAGTGGTGACACTCCCTGCACCCCCTAAGCCTTTGTTCAAAGTTCATGATTAACTGTTCAGGTGGAGAGTTTACTATTCTTTTACAGAGCACAAGGAACGGTAACTCTGCAGTTAATTATCTAGATTCCAGTAAGACAACTCTTGCCCTTATCCTCACTAGAGTACAGTGTACAAACATCCCTACATCCTGTTTATATTTTACTACCTCGAAACATTCTTTTATATTGTTTCTCCAAGTCCTTAATAAAGTCAAAGACTTAGTTTTATTTCAGGTTATCATATATAGAACAGTAATTTATCTTGTAAATTTATTGTTGCCTTACAGGATAGTGACTTACGTACAGTGTTGCCGGTTATATAACAACCATTCTCGTGCATATTGCCACATCACCTACAAGGCAGTCTAGTAATCCTCACTTATTGGTTCGCCTACAAGGTATTCGCATTTTTCTTCCATTGATATTTTGCATTTAAATAATATTCAGTATGTTTAGGTTAGCCGCATTTCGTGCTAACCCGGAGGAGGAGCTCCATAGATTGATTTGTGCTACTAGAGCAGAATTAATCACTCTTACTACTGAATACCACATCACTCCTCCCCATGGGGTCACCAAAGCTGAGCTTCATAACCTTATTATTGACCATCTTGCAGACAATAAACTTATTACTCCAGAGCAGCAGGACCAACATAGAGTTACTGATAAAACCACACTCACACATGAAACTAAAAATCGAGTTAGTACAACTAGAAGCTGCTGCCGATGACCGCACCCGGGAGATGAGACGACAAGAGGCTGAATTAGCCCGTGACCGTGATCGAGAACAACGCCAGCTACAACAACAAGAAGCTGAACTACAACGTGCGCGTGAACCAGAACAATTCCTGCTCTACGAACAAAAAGGTGAATTAGAACGTGCACGAGAACAAGAACGACTCCAGATCCTGCAACATGAAGCTGAACTACAACGGCAACAAGCTGACCTGCAACGTCAACGTCAACAACAAGAAGGTGAACTACAACGTCTAAGAGAAGTAGAATGACTGCAAATCCTAGCTCAAGAGCTTCAAGTCAAGAGACAACAAGAGGAGGATGGAGTTGGCATCACATTACGCTTGGAACAAGGTAGATCAGACACCGCTCTCGAGTTCCGGCGCCAGGAGTTACAACTTGAAAGTACCCACCTCTCTCAGCGCCGTGAAGCAGAAGCCAACTTATCGGCATGTTTTAAGCCTACAGACTGTATTAAAATGGTGCCGCCTTTTGTAGAGGCAGAGGTAGATTCATTTTTTGTGTCATTCGAGGCCTTGGCCACCCAGTTACAATGGCCTATCAATGGTCTATACTTCTCAGATCACACCTTACAGGAAGAGCTGCCTTAACCCTCAGTACTCCTGCAAACGAAACAGACAACGATGTACTCAAGCAAGCAGTCCTTGATGCCTATCTACTTTCCACTGAGAGCTACCGACGACGCTTCAGGGACTATATAAAAACTCAGGCTCAGACCTACGTGGAGTATGTGCAGACCAAAGTCAGGTATTTTTTTAAATGGTTAGAATCAGCTCAGGTGACCACATTTCAAGAACTTATCAATTTAATACTAATGGAAGAGTTTACCCGCAGAGCACCAAACCCCATACGCCTATATCTTGCAGATTAAGGAGAGACGAACCGCAGTAAATGTGCACAGTTAGCTGATACTTACAGTTTAATTCATAAATCTTTTGACTCAGGTTACAGTAAACCATCTTGGTCCAGTCAAGCTTCACCTAAAGTAAGTCGTAAAGACACTAACAATGCACTTTACTGTCGTTACTGCAAAACATTTGGACACCTTATTGAATAGTGTCCAAATCCTAAGTGTAAAACCACTAGTACACTTTCAACTGAGCCAAAGCATCCACCCACTAAGCCTACCAAACCGGTACTACATGTAAATGTTCCTGTTAGTGATCTTGCTTTATTTGACAGACATGTGTATCCAGGAACTGTGTCAGCCAATGGTGAAAATTTCGAGAGTAAGAGCCCAATACGCATCTTGAGGGACACGGCTTCGCTGCAGTCTATTCTACTAAAAGCCGCTGCAACTCAAGTCACCTACACTGGAGAAACTGTCTTGATCACTGACCTCACTGCAACTACATCATACCCGCTCGCCACAGTCTACCTAGAGTGTCAGTTCATTCGTGGAAAGGTCCAAGTTGCTATTCGGGAAAAACCTTTTCCCATGCCAGGAATTCAACTTCTCCTGGGCAACGACTTAGCCAACCTTCAAGATTCCACCAATTTGATCATCTGCGACAAACCCCAGATATGTGTCTCAGCCACGGAAGAAGATCCCGCTATAACTTTTGCAGCAGAGGAAGAGGAAACCGTGACAGAAGAATCAGCAGACATCTCCCATCCTGTTCTAGTGACTACCCGTGCTCAAGCCGCTCAACCACAACAAGTAGCAGCAGCTGTCCCTCAAGACGTGCGAGGCCTCCCTCCTAATCTCAACCAGTTGGAGTTCCGTAAGTTACAACAAGCAGATTTGTCACTAACTCCTCTTTTCTATCAAGCACAGATTAAGACCGATGCCATTCCAGGATTTTATATAAACACTAACCAATTATTGTATCGTAGATACAGACCCAGTAAGCTTAAGGCGGAGGATGATTGGGCTGATGTGAATCAACTAGTGGTTCCAACATCATTAAGAAAAGATATATCTTTAGCTCATGGCCCAATGTCTCATTATGGGATCCATAAAACTTATAATGCCCTTTTACAAGACTATTTTTGGCCAGGCATGGCACGAGATGTCAAGATCTATGTTACCAGTTGTCATACCTGCCAAATGGCAGGAAAACCAAATGTAGGTATTCCCAAAGCACCACTTATCCCTACTTCTGTGCCTTCTGAACCTTTTACCAGGTTACTAATCGACTGCGTTGGGCCCTTACCAAAAACCCAAGCAGGTAACATGTACATCATCACTATAATGTGTCCTACCACCAGGTTCCCAATAGCAGTTCCCATTAAGAATATTACGGCTGCTAAAGTTGTCAAGCATCTGTTGAAGATCTTCACTCAGTATGGTTTCCTACAGGAGATACAAAGTGCCTATGGAACTAATTTCACCAGTGAGTTGTTTAAGAAAACCCTTCAGGAATTTAACATCAACCAAGTCTTGTCTAGTCCATATCATCCTGCTTCACAGGGATCTCTGGAACGTAGCCATCAAACCATTACGTCTTTGTTAAAGAAATATTGTATTGATAACGAGAAGGATTGGGATAAGCAATTAGATCTCCTTATGCGTATTTTCAGAAGTCTTCCTAATGAGTCCCTTGGAGTATCTTATGAGATGCTCTACAGTCGTAAGTGTTGTGGTCCTCTTAAAGCTTTTAAAGATTCCTTGACATCAACCACCTTCAGTGATTCCTTTAATGTGCCTCAGTTTCTTAAAAACTTGAGACATAAACTTGAACAATTACATAAGTTCGCTAGTGCTAATTTACTGACCACCCAACATAAGATGAAAGCACACTTTGACAAGAACACTAAGGTAAGAAAGTTTAATGTAGAGACTTCGTTCTAGCCTATTTTCCTATCCCAACCTCTCCATTTAATAGTAAATTTTCAGGACCTTATCGCATCAAAGAATGCAAGAACAACAACAACTACATTCTAGAGACTCTGGACCAGCGTCGCAAGACACAACTCTGCCACGTCAACCTGCTCAAGAGTTATCAAGGTGTAACACGGGTTTAGGTTCCTCTCTCTTTACTTCCTTCTTTCTACTCCCTCTACCCGTATTCTTACTATTTGTTCTCTACCAAGGGACTCCAAAACTTTTAACAAAGCCAACTCCACGCCACGTGGTCCTAAGACGATTGACCGACTTAGGATTCTACACCCAGTATGACGTGACCTAAGCTCTGAACAAAACCCTAGAGTCACCTCTGCTGCCACCACCAGACCAGTAATACAAGAGCAATGATCGAGGTCTGGATCGATCACGCTAATTAATCAACCTAGGGGCTTGATCCCCACTATAAACGATGACCTTGAGTGTGGAATAAATTACACGGTAATGATAATTCCGATTCGATGTTAGAATCGGCGCCCAATGCAACTCTGCCTCGTGTGGACCACGTGACCAGGACAAGTATACACATAAAACACATGGAAACAATAAAATGCAAATTAATAACAAATTTAATTTATTAAAAGAAAACTAAAACAAAATCTAAATATGTTCACTCCCTATCACTTTAACACTCCCTACTTGACCCGAGTGGCAAATGAGAAGACTATTTCTATAATTAACAATAGCAACTATACCTTGGGCGACCAGCTAGATGTCGTGGCTGGTCGAGGGGAGAGGTAAGATGTTTGACCTCTCCTAGCTGCTTCCGTGACCACACTGATCTCTTTTCCTTGTCTGGACTACCCCAGACAGAGTATTGTATTGTTCCGCATCGCTTACCCAGTTACTTTAGCAAGGTTAAGTTATAACAATTAAAGTCTGTTGTACTTAATTGATCCAGACTGGTTGAATTATTTTACTGAATTAAATTACAAACATCTAACGGCAGAGCTGTTCCCGATCCCCAAAATGGTTAATAAAACTTTGAGAAATATTAGACATGTCAACCCTGCTGACCTATGACCGCCGGTCACTCCGCCTTAAAAGTTAGATCCGATTCGTGACGTCACTGATGGTGACTTAAACTCAATAATTAGAATACTCTTGATATTGTATCCAGTACTATTATACAATACAATTTTAATGCAAAATGAATAAAGGCTAATTTTCTCTAAATTACTGAATACTATAGGATGATTCATTATACGCAGTTATGAACAAAGCGTCGGTTATTTCCACCGCGAATTCCCCTGGGGGTCAGGTCACCATGCGGCTCAGCTTCCCATTCTCTTTTGTCGATAAACCACTCTGGATAATTCTTACAACAGCCTAGTTTGTTACAAAGGTAATCCGCCACCAGTGTTAGTATCTGTATCCGCTTTTACCGAGAGATATCCCAACAGTGATACATACCATGCTACCTCTCCATCCGATGGTAAAAATACCATCGAGACCATAAAGACTAACAGTGAGATTTTAAAAGCTCTTCCCAAATACCTAGAAAACACTAATAATAGTGCTCCTTTAATTAAATTACTATCTACGCATAAAAAAACTGTTTCAAAACACTCCACAGGAATGTAATTTAGTGCAACATGATATCCAGCTGCTTCCTGATACGATGCCCATCCGTCAACCTTACTACCGCTTCAGTCTACAGAAGAGAGAAACCATGTTTGCAGAAGTAAAGTACCTATTAAGCAATGGATTAGCTACACCTTGTGAGTCTTCTTGGGCTTCACCAGGCATACTGGTTCCCAAACCATATGGCAAGGTAAGGCTGTGCACCGATTATAGGAAGTTAAATGCAGTTACCGTTAAGGACTCTTATCTTTTACCTAGCATCGACGACATCTTAGATGCAATAGGTAACGCCACCTTTTTGTCCCAAATAGATCTCTTAAAGGGCTATTATCAAATAACACTGAGTGTGCTAAAAATATCTCAGCCTTTATCACTCCTTTTGGCCTTTTTAGATATGAACGGTTACCTTTTGGACTTTGCAATGCCCCAGCTACTTTCCAGCGAGCTGTCAACCTCGTCATTCAAGATCTTGACAACACCTATGCCTACCTGGACGACATCGTTGTAGCAACCAACTCGTGGGAAGAACATCTTGACCAACTACAACGACTATTCTACAAGCTTCTCCAGTCTGGTCTCGCCATTAATTTGGGCAATTCCACATTTACTAAAGGTAAAGTACAATATCTTGGTCATGTTATAGGCAGTGGAAGCTTAGCACCTTTAGACATACATTTTTAAGCCATCCAAAAGTATCCACAGCCCACTTCTCGTAAACAACTTATGTGAGTCTTGGGACTAGCTCATACTACCTTAGGTTCTGCAAGAACTTCAGCATAGTTGCCACACCTTTAATCATTCTTACAAGCCCTAAAAGGAAATATATTTGGACCAACTCACAATCCATTGCCTTCCAACAATTCAAAGCTTTGCTGTGTACTAACCCTATTCTTGTCTCTCCAGATGTGAAACAACCCTTCATCCTTAATGTTGATGCCAGCAGCAACGGCATTAGGGATGTCCTGATGCAGCAAAGAAAGGGGAAAGTCCTACCAGTCAGCTACTACAGCTACAAGCTGAAGCCTCATCAACAAAACTACAGCACTATAGAGAAGGAGCCTCTCGCCATCATCCTAATGCTTGCAACGATATGAACCTTACCATTAAGGACATCAACCCATCACCATCTATTCCGATCATAATCCTCTTCGTTTTCTACAACAAGCACAATTCTCCAACCAGAGTCCACTTCGTTGGGCCTTGTACCTACAAAACTACAACGTCCAGATCTTCTACATCAAAGGATCAGACAACATAGTTGCGGACGCACTGTCATGTGTTCATGAAGTGGAACCTTCCGCTTCCACACTCCTTCCAGCATCGACATCTCAGGCATTAGGAAAAGGCTTCGGGGAGGAGCTGTCACGTGAATCCCCTGCATAGCAGTGGAACTGCCTTTTCCCTTCACCTTCAATGCCTCTGCACTGGAAGTCTACATCTACACCAGCCCAGATGAGTCCTCATTCCTGCCACCTCACCATACCCCCCAGGGCCTGGCGCGGCCTGGTACGACTCAGAGGCAAGCAGGGCGCCTCTGCTAACCAGTAGTTTGCCTTCACAAACAAGCAGTTAACCGCCTTCAACTGGCAGTGGTGCAGCTCAACACAAAGGCACCGCCAGCCACAATGAGCAGTTTGCTAGTTGACCAGATGTCCACCTCGCGTTGAAACTGGATGACTCATCACCACCAGACTATATAAAGGGTGCTGCCTCCCTGGAGAGCTACGGGCTCACCATAGCCCGTGTTACTTGTAACTTTGTTCCAGGTAGCGAATCTTTAACAACAACAACCTGGAGAGCCAGTCTCTCTCTTAGTGCTCTTGGATAACCTTTGTGTCTCTCACCCGTCGTCTGCCTTCAGCCAACGTCGTATGATTGATGGCATGGTGGTATGGTAGCTGTCTTCAGCACACCAGTATATCTTTATGTTTTTCTTCATTGCTTATACTGAAGTTTATTTTTACATTTAAGATCATACTAACTTGTTCACTTTTGCATTACATGAGAGCCAAGTATTTTCAGGGGCATTTACGTTCATTAATATTTCAGTAAATTGTTTAATTATTTATTTGATGATTTTTATTTGTTTCCACCTGCAACTTACACACTGCAGGGCCAATAGCAGCATTTTGGTTTTATTATGTGCGGGAGAGCCATACTATCTTGGTTCAGTATAGCTGCGATACCACAACCCGTCACAATAACCCACAACCGGGTGCCTGGGGGCTATACCCACACCTGGGTGCCTGGGGGCTATACCCACACCTGGGTGCCTGGGGTGGTTATACCCACACGCGGGTGCCTGGGGGCTATACCCACACCTGGGTGCCTGGGGGGTTATACCCACATCCAGACGCCTGGGGGTTATACCCACACCCGGATGCCTGGGGGATTATACCCACACCAGAGTGCCATATCCTCACCCGGGTGTCTGGGGGTTATACCCACACACGGGTGTCTGGGGGTTACACCCCACACCAGGGTGCCATACCCACACCCAGGTGCCTGGGGGTTATACCCACACCCAGTTGCCTGGGGGTTATACCCACATCCAGGTGCCTGGGGGTTATACCCACACCCGGGTGCCTGGGGGTTATACCCACACCCGGATGCCTGGGGATTATACCCACACACGGGTGCCTGGGAGTTATACCCACACCCGGATGCCTGGGGATTATACCCACACCAGAATGCCATATCCTCACCCGGGTGTGGGGTTTACACCCCACACCCGGGTGCCATACCCACACCCAGGTGCCTGGGGGTTATACTAAAACCCAGTTGCCTGGGGGTTATACCCACATCCAGGTGCCTGGGGGTTATACCCACACCCGGGTGCCTGGGGGTTATAGCCACACCCGGGTGCCTGGGGGTTATACCCACATCCGGGAGCCTGGGGGCTATACCCACACCCGGATGACTGAGGGTTATACCCAAGACTAGGTGACTGGGGGTTATACGCACACCCGGATGCTTGGGGAATATACCCACACCCAGATGACTGGGGGTTATACCCATACCCGGGTGCCTGGGGGTTATACCCACAACTGGGTGCCTGGAGGATATACCCACACCCGGGTGCCTGGGGGTTATACCCACAACTGGGTGCCTGGAGGATATACCCACAACTGGGTGCCTGGGGGTTACACCCACACCCGGGTGCCTGGGGTTATGCCCCCACCCGGGTGCTTGGGTACTATACCCACACCTGAGTGCCTGGGGTTATACCCACACCCGGGTGCCTGGGGGTTATACCCACACGCGGGTGCCTGGGGGTTATACCCACACCCGGGTGCCTGGGGGTTATACCCACACCCGGGTACCTGGGGGTTATACCCATACCTGGGTACCTGGGGGTTATACCCACACCCGGATACCTGGGGGTTATACCCATACCCGGGTACCTGGGGGTTATACCCACACCCGGGTACCTGGGGGTTATACCCACACCCGGGTACCTGGGGGTTATACCCACACCCGGGTGCCTGGTGGTTATACCCGCACCCGGGTACCTGGGGGTTATACCCACACCTGGGTGCCTGGGGGTTATGCCCACACCCGGGTGGTATACCCACACCCGGGTGCTATACCTACACCCGGGTGCTATACCCCCACTCGGGTGCCTGGGTACTATACCCACACCCGGGTACCTGGGGGTTATACCCACACCCGGGTGCCTGGGTACTATACCCACGCCCGGGTACCTGGAGGTTATACCCACACGCGGGTGCCTGGGGGTTATACCCACACCCGGGTGCCTGGAGGTTATACCCACACCCGGGTACCTGGGGGTTATACCCACACCCGGGTGCCTGGGGGTTATACCCACACCCGGGTGCCTGGGGGTTATACCCACCCCCGGGTGGTATACCCACACCCGGGTGCTATACCTACACCCGGGTGCTATACCCCCACTCGGGTGCCTGGGTACTATACCCACACCCGGGTACCTGGAGGTTATACCCACACCCGGATACCTGGAGGTTATACCCACACCCGGGTACCTGGGGGTTATACCCACACGCGGGTACCTGGGGGTTATACCCACACCCGGGTACCTGGAGGTTATACCCACACCCGGGTACCTGGAGGTTATACCCACACCCGGGTACCTGGAGGTTATACCCACACCCGGGTACCTGCCTGGAGGTTATACCCACACCCGGGTACCTGGAGGTTATACCCACACCCGGGTACCTGGAGGTTATACCCACACCCGGGTATCTGGGGGTTATACCCACACGCGGGTACCTGGGGGTTATACCCACACCCGGGTACCTGGAGGTTATACCCACACCCGGGTACCTGGAGGTTATACCCACACCCGGGTACCTGGAGGTTATACCCACACCCGGGTACCTGGAGGTTATACCCACACGCGGGTACCTGGAGGTTATACCCACACCCGGGTACCTGGAGGTTATACCCACACCCGGGTACCTGGAGGTTATACCCACATCCAGGTACCTGGGGGTTATACCCACACCCGGGTACCTGGAGGTTATACCCACAGCCTGCGTAACCTCGCCAAGATTCAACTCGTGTGACCCAGTACGACCCTGGTGTGTTGGCGTCTGAGCCAGCACACATAATGTCTTGTGAGTTATCGTCCCTTTATCCAGTGACAAGCCTCTAATCAAGACATCACTCTAATCAAGGCAATATACATCCAGATCTTGTGACCTGACTACTGAGACCAGGAGGAGGCTGAGTGTTGGCATACCTGAGTATCAGAATAAAACTCCATCTTGGAGTAGCTGCCACAAGTGTAGCAGTGGGCAGAAACTGTACCCTTAACAGGCTCTAATTGTCCCACTAACTACCGACGCCATCATTACGGTACATAAGTACTATTCTGCTGCCGGTCTAAACTTGGCGACTTCTACATAAAGTTTTTTTATTATTATTTATAAAGAAATCACAATTTACAAAGAGAAAACCACAGAAAAATAAAAACAAGAGTACATACAGGATAAACAGAATACAGTAATACAACTTGAAAATAACCTAAACACAAGAAGATCGAAAAGTGAAATACAGAACAAAAACCAGAACAGGACACATAACTAGTACAAGGAACACAAAATATTAATAACAGAAAACAGAACCACACAGGGAACCGTAAGTACAAAAAACAAACAAAAAGTACAAAAAGATACATGCAAACGATCAGAAGGGCGTAAGTACGTAATATAAAGTATCACCTCACAAACACTCCACTACAGCAGCACAAGAGTACAACCAGCCACTCATAAGACACACACAGCCGGAGGTATAAAACCACACCCAACCACACAGAACATATACAGAAAGACACGGACACACATGCAAACCTACACAAGCAAACCCACAAACAAAAAACCGGAACACGCAGGAACCGGAAAACCAGAGGACACCGAAGACGAAGAACTAGTCAGGTGAGGCAGGAGCACCGCCGCCATGGAAGCAGGAGATACTGGAACAGCGGGTGGAGGCTGCTGAGGCGACAACACCGCCTCCAACAAAGCAGGCAACAACCTCGCAAGGGGAAATCACCCTCCACGAGGAACCGGAACCATCCGACGCTAGCGACGCACCCGAATCAAGAGGCACAGGCCCCACACCGGCCCCACCCCAAGAGCAGGAGACACACCAGGGCACACACCACAAACCGGAACCACACCAGCACCAGACACACCATCCTCGCACTCCACAGAGGAACAGCTCGCAGAAGAAACATTAACACACGCCGCATCCACACACTCCTCTGCCCACGTACGAGGAGAAGAAGCACCCGTATCCGTACGTGAACGCTTGGGGACAGGCCGTTGGTCATCGGAGCTGTCATCCCCTGCAGGAGCCACCAGAGAAGAGCTGGCGGCAGGCCGCTCCACAACTGGGATAGCACGACCCCCGCAGAATGTCAGCCTCGACGACACGGGGGTGGGGGGGGGGGGGGACAAGACTGCCACTCACAGAGGAGACAGGAAAAAGAACAGTCGCGAACTGGGGAGGGGAAGGGATCAACACAGGTGAGGGACCCTGCAGGGAAGTCGAAGGCGACAAAGGCGCAAAGGTGGAAATAGGTGCAGAAGCTGTCGGAAACGAAGAGACAGACTGCGCCACCAACACCAACACCACCACCAGCGCCACCAACACCACCACCACCACCACCAGCGCCACCAACACCACCACCAGCGCCACCAACACCACCAACACCACCACCAGCGCCACCAACACCATCACCAGCGCCACCAACACCAACACCACCACCAGCGCCACCAACACCACCACCAGCGCCACCAACACCACCAACACCACCACCAGCGCCACCAACACCATCATCAGCGCCACCAACACCATCACCAGCACCACCAACACCACCACCAGCGCCACCAACACCACCACCAGCGCCACCAACACCACCACCAGCGCCACCAACACCACCACCAGCGCCACCAACACCACCACCAGCGCCACCAACACCATCATCAGCGCCACCAACACCATCACCAGCACCACCAACACCACCACCAGCGCCACCAACACCACCACCAGCGCCACCAACACCACCACCAGCACCACCAACACCAGCGCCACCAACACCACCACCAGCGCCACCAACACCACCACCAGCGCCACCAACACCACCACCAGCGCCACCAACACCACCAGCGCCACCAACACCATCATCAGCGCCACCAACACCATCACCAGCACCACCAACACTACCACCAACACCATCACCAGTGCCACCAACACCAGCGTCACCAACACCACCACCAGCAACACTACCAACAACACCCCCAACACCACCACCAGCGCCACCAACACCACCAACGCCACCAACACCACCACCAACGCCACCAACACCAGCACCAGCGACACCAACACCAGCACCAGCGCCACCAACACCACCACCAACACTACCACCACCACCAGCGCCACTAACACTACCACCAACGCCACCAACATCACCACCAACATCACAACCAGCGCCACCAACACCAACACCACCAGAGCCACCAACACCACCACCAGCGCCACCAACACCACCACCAGCGCCACCAACACCACCACCAGCACCACCAACACCACCACCAGCGCCACCAACACCACCACCAGCGCCACCAACACCACCACCAGCGCCACCAACACCACCACCAGCGCCACCAACACCATCATCAGCGCCACCAACACCATCACCAGCACCACCAACACTACCACCAACACCATCACCAGCGCCACCAACACCAGCGTCACCAACACCACCACCAGCAACACTACCAACAAGACCCCCAACACCACCACCAGCGCCACCAACACCACCAACGCCACCAACACCACCACCAACGCCACCAACACCAGCACCAGCGACACCAACACCAGCACCAGCGCCACCAACACCACCACCAACACCACCACCACCACCAGCGCCACTAACACTACCACCAACGCCACCAACATCACCACCAACATCACAACCAGCGCCACCAACACCAACACCACCAGCGCCACCAACACCACCACCAGCGCCACCAACACCACCACCAGCGCCACCAACACCACCACCAGCGCCACCAACACCACCACCAGTGCCACCAACATCACCACCAGCGCTACCAACACCACCAACACCAACACCAACACCACCAGCACCACCAACACCACCAGCGCCACCAACACCACCAGCGCCACCACCAACGCCACCAACACCACCACCAACACCACTACCAACACCACCACCACTAACAGCACCAACAACACCACCAACACCACCACCAACACCACCAACACCACCACCAGCGACACCAACACCACAACCACCACCAGCGCCACCAACAGCACCACCAGCGCCACCAACAGCACCACCAGCGCCACCAACACCATCACCAGCGCCACCAACACCACCACCAGTGCCACCAACACCACCACCAGCGCCACCAACACCATCACCAGCGCCACCAACACCACCACCAGCACCACCAACACCATCACCAGCGCTACCAACACTACCTCCAACATCACCAACACCACCACAAACGCCACCACCACCAGCGCAACCAACACCATCACCAGCGCCACCAACACCACCACCAGCGCCACCAACACCATCACCAGCGTCACCAACACTACCACAAACGACACCAACACCACCACCAGCGCCACCAACACCATCACCAGCGCCACCAACACCACCACCAGCGCCACCACTACCACCACCAGCGCCACCAACACCACCACCAACACCACCACCAACGCCTCCAACACGAGCACCAGCGCCACCAACACCACCACCAGCGCCACCAACATCACCACCAGCGCCACCAACACTACCACCAGCGCCACCACCAGCGCCATCAACACCACCAACAAGACCAACACCACCACCAGCGCCACCAACACCACCACCAGCGCCACCAACACCACCACTAGCGCCACCAACACCACCACCAGCGCCACCAACACTACTACCAGCGCCATCAACACCACCGCTAGCGCCACCAACACCACCACCAACACCAAAACCATCACCAGGGCCACCACCAACACCACAACCAACACCACCACCAACATCACCACCAAAACCATCACCAGGGCCACCACCAACACCATCAACACCACACCAACACCACCAACACCACCACCAATACCACCAACACCACCAACACCACCATTAGCGCCACCACCACCACCACCACCAGCGCCACCAACACCACCACAAGCGCCACCAACACCACCACCAGCACCACCAACACCACCACCAGCGCCACAAACACCACCACCAGCGCCACCAAAACCACCACCAGCGCCACCAACACCAACACCACCAGCGCCACCAACACCACCACCAGCGCCACCAACACCAACACCACCAGCGCCACCACCAACACCACCACCAACACCAACACCAACACCACCACCAACACCACCACTAGCGCCACCAACACCACCACAACCTCCAGCGCCACCAACACCACCACCAGCGCCACCAACACCACCACCAGCGCCACCAACACCACCACCAGCGCCACCAACACCACCACCAACACCACAACCAGCGCCTCCAACACCACTACCAGCGCCACCAACACCACCACCAGCGCCACCAACACCACCACCAACGCCACCAACAATAACACCACCAACAACACCACCACTACCAACACCACGAGCAACAGCACCACCACCACCAACACCACCAATACCACCACCAACACCACCAACACCACCAGCGCCACCAACACCACCACCAACCCCTTCACAAACACCACCACCAACCCCTTCACCAACACCACCAATAGCACCACCAACACCACCACCAGCGCCACCAACACCACCACCAGCGCCACCTCCAGCACCACCAACACCACCACTAACACCACCAACACAACCAACACCACCACTACCAACACCACCACTACCAACACCACCACCAACACCACCACCAGTGCCAATAACACCACCACCAGCGCCACTATCACCACCAGCGCCACTATCACCACCAGCGCCACCACCAACACCAGCACAAGCGCCACCAACACCACCACCATCGCCACCAACACCACCAAAACAACCACCAGCGCCACCAACACCACCACCAACACCACCACTAGCGCCACCAACACCACGACCACCACCACCACCACCACCGCAAACACCACCACCAGCGCCACCACCACCACCACCAACGCAAACACCACCACCAGCGCCACCAACACCACCACCAGCGACCCCAACACCACCACCAGCGCCATTAACACCACCGCTAGTTCCACTAACACCACCACTATTGCTACCAACACCACCACCAAAATCACCACCAGCGCCACCACCAACACGACCACCAATACCAACACCACCAACACCACCACTAGCACCACCAACACCACCACCAGCGCCACCAACACCACCACCACCAACACTACAACCAACACCACCACCAACACCAACACCACCAACACCACCACTAGCGCCACCAACACCACCACCAGCACCACCAACACCACCACCAGCTACATCTACACCACCGCTAGTGCCAGTAACACAACCACCAGCGCCACCAACACCACCACCATCACCACCACCACCACCACCACCACCACCACCACCACCAGCGCCTCCAACACCACCACCAACACCTCCATCTGCACAACCAACACCAACACCACCAGCGCCACCAACACCAATATCAACACCACCACCAGCGCAACTAACACCAACACCACCAGCGCCACCAACACCACCACCAAGACCACCACCAGCGCAACCAACACCAACACCACCAGCGCCACCAACACCAATATCAACACCACCACCAGCGCAACTAACACCAACACCACCAGCACCACCAACACCACGACCAAGACCACCACCAGCGCCACCAACAATAACACCACCAACAACATCACCACTACCAACACCACCAACAACAACACCACTAACATCACCACCAGCGCCACTGACACCACCACCAGCGCCACCAACATCACCACCAGTTCCACCAACACCACCAACAGCACCAACACTACCATCAACACCACCACCAACACCACCAATACCACCACCAACACCACCACCAGTGCCACCAACACCACCACCAGCGCCACTATCACCACCAGCGCCACCAGCACCACCACCACCACAAGCACCACCAACACCACCACCATCGCCACCAATACCATCACCAACACCACCACCAGTGCCACCAACACCACCACCAGCGCCAGTATCACCACCAGCGCCACCACCAATACCACCACCACCACCAGCACCACCAACACCACCACCAGCGCCACCAACACCACCACCAGCGCCACCAACACCACCACCAGCGCCACCAACACCAACAACACAACCAGCGCCTCTAACACCACTACCAGCGCCACCAACACAACCACCACCACCAGTGCCACCAACACCACCACTAGCGCCACCAACAATAACACCACCAACAACACCACCACTACCACACAGTGTAGGGGACGGCCAGGGAGAGAGTGTAGGACGGCGGTCCGCGAATTACTTCAATATTCTCGGGATATTTACGTACCAGTGAAGCCAAAACATAGTTTTTGGTCATATGAAGGGTACAGCAACGCAGTGATAACGCAACATAGTGAATTCTTATACCGTTGGATAAGAAAAAAATTGAAAAAGAACGAGATTGTGGCACCAGAGGCCTGAGAAGGGAAGAGCTTGGACCACCACGTGGGAGGAGCTCTGGCGGGGACGTCAACAATTAAGGCGGACATCGCTTCATAAATCACCTAATTGTGCTGTGGGATGCTTACTTGGAGGTGAGTGCCTCTCAAAGTCAGTCATACAAGGTGTACAGTGTTTTTTTATATAGTAGTTAGCTTTTAACATAAGTTAATTAAAATACGAAAAAGGAGCTCAAGAGACTCAGCTTGGTACTAGTTTCTCACACCTGTGTGTTACATTACACCGCCATTGACTAGACCTACCCTTGACCCCCCTCCTCACCATAACACGCCAGTGTAAACACTCACACACACACACACGCACAAACCAGCCTACCGCCAACCTCACCCGTCACTCCTGGGACTGACCCTCCATCCATCACCCACCTGACTGTATTCCTTCCTCTCTCCTCCGCTCGGCCTATTTCCTTCTCTCCCTCACTCTCCCTCGCTCTCCCTCGCTCTCCCTCACTCCCTCGCTCTCCCTCGTTCTCCCTACTCCCTTTCACTCCCCTTCACTCCCCATCTCCCTTTCATCCCTCTCTCCCTCTCCCTCCATCCCTCCACCAGTTAACCCCACCCCCCACCGTGCCACCCCCACAATAAACACACACACACACAGACACACACACACACACGCGCGCACACACACACACACACACACACACACACACACACACACACACACACACACACACGTCGTTTGGCTGACGACGCCAAAATTATGAGAAGGATTAAGACAGAGGAGGACAGCTTGAGGCTTCAAGAAGACCTAGACAAGCTGCAGGAATGGTCGAACAAATGGCTGTTAGAGTTTAATCCAAGCAAATGTAATGTAATGAAGATAGGGGTAGGAAGCAGGAGACCAGATACAAGGTATCACTTATATATATATATATATATATATATATATACCTCTGCGCCTTGCCGCCCCTATCTCCACCGAGCACCAGTGTATTTGCGGCCATGCACGGGCAGACCAATACGGCAGCCATGGTCTCATCTGTCGTAAGACACAGGGAAAGATTGCCAGACATGAAGCAGTCAATGACATCATCAAGAGAAGTTTGGCTTCAGCTGGGTGCCCAGCACAAAGGGAACCTCAGTTGTGCAGGCCTGGCAACAGCCAAAAACGCCCAGATGGAGTCACCCTGCAGCCGTGGAGGGAAGGTAAACGGGTCGTGTGGGACTACACGTGTGCTTCTACATTGGCTGATACCTATCTACCTTGCAGCGCAGCTGAGGGAGGCGGGGCGGCCACCTTCAAGGAGACCCAGAAAACTAACAAGTACAGGGACCTAGAACGTTGTTACAGGTTCGTGCCAATAGGCTCTGAGACTCTGGGCGCCTGGGGTAAATGTGCACTTAAGTTCCTGAAGGAGCTGGGCGAGGAACTCATTGGGAAGACTTGAGACCCAAGAGCGGCTAGTTTTATGTTCCAGCGCCTCAGTGTCGCTGTTCAGAGGGGAAATGCGTGCTGTATCTTGGGTATGCACCCGACCCCAGTGGAGCTGGACGAGGTCTTCGAACACTGATTGGTATATTGTTATATAAGTGTGTGTTTTCTGTAAACTGTAGCATTGCAATAAAATCATATAAAAAAAATAGTGGTGGTAGGAGAGGAAAAGATTAAAGTATTCAGTGAGAATCTACAAGGTCTTCTCTGAACACTATTTATTTTCTTCTCTGAGGCTGTGGGTCCCTTTAATTAAACCAGTGGTGGTACCCCTAAATATATATAAATATATATATATATATATATATATATATATATATATATATATATATATATATATATATATATATATATATATATATAGGGGGGTACCACCACTGGTGCAATTATAGGGACCCACAGCCTCAGAGAAGGGAACACAGAGCACTCAGGGAAAAACTTGACATTTAACTCTGAATACGAAAGAGTGTTCACTTCCCCTACCACCCCCTTTTTTTTTTATTATGATGTACACTTTATTATGCAAGGTTATACAGTTACATATCTGATTTTATACAAAAAATGAACATTAAGAGGACACAAGAAAAAGTTCGCTTCCTAGAGGCTGTAGATTTCCTCGAACTCCTCCGACGCCGGGCAGGAACCGAGGATGCAGTGGGCATTTCCCCTCTGGATCGCGACACTGAGGCGCTGAAAGAGAAAACTTGCTGCTCTAGGGTCTCTTGTGGTGTCAATGAGCTTGGAACCAAGATCCTTAAGAAACCTTCTTGCACTCTCACCCCATGGGCCTAGGGTCTCAGACCCTATTGGAACGAAGTTGTACCTTTGATCTAATTGCCTGTACTTGACTGACTTTTGTTTTTCTTTGTGTGTCGCTGCGGCTCCTGCCGTGCCGGCAGAGAGGGTGATGTATGTCGTTGCTAGGGTGGATACGCAAGTATAGTCCCATGCTAACTGCCTGCCACCCTTCCACGGACGCAGTGTGATTCAGTCTGGTCGGCCGGCAAAGCTAACAGAGTCACGGTTCAGTAGGTTGCGGGGCTCTCTCTCCGCTGGACACTGAGCAGAGGCAAGGCTTCTTTTAATGATGTCGTTGACTTCGTCGTGTCTAGTGTGCCAACCACCCGATTTTCCACAGTGCAGGCCATGCAATCCATATTCGTCAGCATCTGCCTCGCCGCAACTACACCTGTGAACAGTGTGGATAGGGGCAGCAAGGCGTAGAGCGACTGCAATACGGAGCTCCTGCGGATCAAGACGTGTGCCTGTCGCAGACATAGGGACTGCTAGAAGGAAGTCCCCTGCATGGGGAGCCTGCACAGCTGTGAGGCGTGCACGATCACTGGGGGTTGTTGCTGCCTCCAGCAAAGCTGTGGCTTCTTTGTCTACAATGGGGCTGTCCCAACTGGATTGTTTCTTGGCTTTCGGCATGGCTGGTCTGAGTGCTGGGTATGTCATGGCACTGTCATTATATATATATATATATATATATATATATATATATATATATATATATATATATATATATATATATATATATATATATATATATATATATAATGTCGTACCTAGTAGCCAGAACGCACTTCTCGGCCTACTATGAAAGGCCCGATTTGCCTAATAAGCCAAGTTTTCCTGAATTAATATATTTTCTCTATTTTTTTTCTTATGAAATGATAAAGCTACCCATTTCATTATGTATGAGGTCAATTTTTTTTTATTGGAGTTAAAATTAACGTAGATATATGACCGAACGTTACCAACCCTACCTAACCTAACCTAACCTATCTTTATAGGTTAGGTTAGGTTAGGTAGCCAAAAAAGTTAGGTTAGGTTAGGTTAGGTAGTCGAAAAACAATTAATTCATGAAAACTTGGCTTATTATGCAAATTGGGCCTTGAATAGTAGGCTGAGAAGTGCGTTCTGGCTACTAGGTACGACATATATATATATATATATATATATATATATATATATATATATATATATATATATATATATATATATATATATATATATATATATATATTGTGACAATAATCTCCTTCAAGAGATTGAGCCTGCTCTTCCCTCCACAAATACGTCGTTACATCTATATAAAACTACTATGGAAGAAATGTCCAACAATGACAACAACACCATCAAGGTTTGCCAAAGCGCAAAACGTATGCAGCCAGGGACACCTGCTCAGACTCAAACCGCCAAACTACCCGTCTTGCTGCCGGCTCCTCGCTGATTGGTCGCCAGTCTGGCTGCAACTGCACTCGCCCACCATACTACTTGATGTCTGGGGCCGCCACGACCTCAGTCCTCAGAATATTCAGTGCTTTCACACAGTTAACACTTCTCCCTGCTAGACGTAAGCTTTGGCGTACGTGTACTGAGAGAGGTGATAGCTTAAAGCCGATATTCCCGCACCTCTCATTTACTTGTATATTGCACTTCTTGTTATTTTGCTCACTTGTCTTAACGTAACTTTTCATTGTGTCATTTAATTATTCTTATTATTTTGATTGATTGATTTTATTATACGAATTTGTTTGTCCATTTTATTCATGTTTTGTTTATTTAACGTAATTAAAATTTCATTGTTAAAGTTTACTTGTGTTTTGTGTGTCTTCTCCTTACCTTACCACAGACGAAGTTCCAGATTTTCTATTTTTTTTTAATACTATGTGACGAGGCCATACCCCTAGCTTTGAACAGCCGAACACCAACGCGTTACTGTCACATATTATATGGGGGCCTGTCCTAGGAGCTTCACTCAGGTACTGGTGCCAAGTGGTAATTTATGGTAAGCGTATTTAACTTTGTTAACGTAGCTTTTACTATTTTCATATTCAATTTCATTTTTTATATGGTGCGGTGTATTGTGCATTACGAGAGTAACATATGGTGAAGGTGAGACAACTTTGGATTACGTGGTGACTGTAGGCCTCAGTCATACTCTTAATTGGTCATCTCTCCCTCCGTGTTATTACTCGTGTTTACCATCTTTGTCCCTTGGATATTTCTCATTTTTTGACAGATCATCATATTGGTACCCTGGTACTGTGGTCTGCCCCGGGTCAAGAGTACCCAATCTTCTGCAATCTGACTGTAGGAGGACAAAGAGGGCCATAGTTCCTCTAGCTCGAACTTTAGTTGCTGAATTGGGACCTCAGCAGCAGTTCTCGTCACCAGTTGACACCTCGCACCCCTACACGTCAGTCAGAGATGATGATACATACAACGGTAGGGAATTAGCTTACTTTTTCAGAGCACAAAAGTTCGCTAATTCTGTAAGTATCATATTAAATTCAGTAGGAAAAACTTGCTTTATGTCCTATAGAGACTTGGCAAGGTATGCCTACATCCTTGGACTACCAATTTTACTTTTGAGGCAATTAACTGTTTCATTTGTTTTCGAAACTCTGTTTCATTTGTTAGTAGGATTTTCTTGCCCTTATCCTCTTACATGAGTACCGGGTACAAGATTTCCTGCGCCCTTGATTTAAAATTAATCATTTAACATCTTTTACTTAACTTTAATTGTTAAAGATCCCACAGGATAGGTATCAGTTGCCACGTTGTCCTGTTTCTGACATTCACTATTGAATATTCGTGTTACATTTATTTGCTAATTTCACCATGTTTCGTCTCCAAGCTTTCCGTGCAAATCCAGCAGGTGAAATAGGGACTTTAAGCCGTGCCAAGAGGACTGAATTACAAACTCTTGCACATGAGTATCAACTAGAAGTTCCCTACCAAGCCAACAAAAATGACCTACACAACCCCCTGTTGCTGGATTACTATTTAGAGCAAGGTAAGATAGACTCTGAAACTCATGAAACTTACTATATTGCAGATAAAACTGATTTGGCGACGATGAAACTCAAACTAGAGCTGGCCAAGATTGAACGTGAGCAGCAAAGGGAAGCCCGCGAACAACAAAGAGAAGCAGCTGCCATACGGAGGGAAGAAATCGCCCTCAAGGAACGTGAGTTTGCAATGCTCCGTGAGCGGGAACGAGTACAGCTTGAAACACTCCAGGAGCGGGAACGCTTACAGCTTGAAACCAAACAACGCGAGTTGGAGATGCAACGCGAACATGACAAGCAACAAGCGACTCTGGCTCAAGAGTGTCGTCAACGAGAATACACGTTGGAAACTTCACACCTCGCTCAACGCCAGCAAGCTACTGCCAATCTTCCCGTCAGTTTTAATATATCACATGCAAGTAAGTTAATGCCATCCTTTGTAGAAGCAGAAGTTGATGTGTTCTTTACCACCTTTGAAACCCTTGCTAATCAACTCAGTTGGCCTGTCGACCAATGGGCCACACTTCTCAGAGTCCATCTTATAGGTAGAGCTGCAGTCACACTCAGTACTTTGGCGTCTGAGAATGACTACCACACTCTGAAACAAGCAGTGTTGGACGCCTACCTCCTCTCTACTGAAAGTTATAGAAGGAAATTCCGTGACCACCTGAAGGCAAGTACCACTACCTTCCTTGAGTTTGCTAACACGAAACGGAGATATTTCATGAAATGGCTGGAAGCAGCACATGTCTCTACTTTTACAGAACTCGTCAACCTGATGCTTGTTGAAGAATTCTTGAGACGTGTGCCGCCTCCTGTCCGCCTCTACTTAGCAGATAAAGAAGAAACCGACTACCTGAAGTGTGCTAAGTCGGCTGACACTTACAGCCTCATCCACAGGCTGACACCCGAACCATCCTCCAGTAAGAAGTCGTGGTACAGTTACGAGAAAGTGAGCCCCGATCAAGCTGGTTCACAACTGTACTGCAAGTATTGTAGACTCTATGGACATACCATAGACAAGTGTGGTAAGTCTCAATACAAGGGAACCACTGAACAACAAAAACCCAAACCAACTCCTCCTAAGTCCGGTAAGCCTGTGATGAATGTTGGTGTTAATGTTAATGATCTTTCTCTTTTCAGTAACCACCTATATACTGGAACTGTCTCTGCCAACGGTTCAAATCCGGAGGGACGTTTCAAATTGAAGATCTTGAGGGACACAGCGGCTCTTCAATCGATCATCTTGAAGTCGGCTGTGCCCAACATCGTCTATACCGGAGAAACTGTCTTCATCACTGACCTCACTGCTACCACTCCATACCCTCTCGCCAGAGTCCACCTGGATTGTCCCTACGTGAACGGGGAAGTCCAAGTCGCCGTCAGGGAAAAGCCTTTTCCCATGCCTGGAGTGCAACTTCTCCTAGGCAACGACTTGGCAGAAGACCTGCAACCGACCAACCTGATCGTTATGGACAAACCCCAGGTGTGTAACTCTGTGCCAATAAACCCTATTCTAGAGTATGTTCCAGCAGAGGTTCAAGAGAGTGATGAAGTTTCTCCTCCATTTCTCGTGACCACCCGTGCACAAGCCGCACGTCCACAGCCAGCTGACTCTACTGCTACCGCTGTCCCTCAAGACCCTCTGAAACTCCCCCCGCATCTGACCAAGTTGGAGTTCCGTAAGTTGCAGAGGGAAGATCTTACTTTAACACCATTGTTTTTCCAGGCTGAGACTCAACCCGACAGTATTCCTGGGTTCTTCCTAGAGAACGACTTGCTCTACCGCAGATATAGACCCAGTAAACTGAAGGAGGAGGACGATTGGGCCAACATCGAACAACTTGTGATTCCTACCAGCCTGCGGCCCACTATTCTACACCTGGCCCACGGAGCACTCTCCCACTACGGCTTCAACAAGACTTACCATGGAATTCGTCAAGACTACTACTGGCCAGGTATGGTAAATAACGTCAAACAGTACGTAAAACAGTGTCATACATGTCAGATGACAGGCAAACCGAACATCTCCATTCCCAGAGCGCCACTGATTCCCATACAGGTGCCTGCGGAACCTTTCCACAGACTCATAATAGACTGTGTTGGTCCTTTACCTCGGACCAGTTCAGGTAACGCCTACATCCTAACCATCCTGTGTCCTACCACCAGATTTCCCATAGCAGTTCCAGTGAAGAACATCACGGCTGCTACGGTTGTAAAACATCTATTGAAGATCTTCACTCAATACGGATTTCCCAGGGAGATTCAGAGCGACTGTGGTACCAACTTCACCAGTGATCTCTTCAAAAGGACACTGGAGGAGTTCAACATCAAACAGGTATTGTCCAGCCCCTATCATCCTGCTTCACAGGGTTCTCTTGAACGTAGTCATCAGACAATCAAAGCACTCTTGAAAAAGTTTTGTAGTGAAACCTCTAAGGATTGGGATAAGCAGATCGACCTTATAATGTGTATTTACAGAAGTCTCCCCAATGAGTCCCTAGGAGTATCTCCTTATGAGATGCTCTACGACCGTAAGTGCCGTACTCCCCTTAAGGCTTTCAAAGACTCTCTCCGAGATGCCACCTTCAGTGAGCATCAGAATGTGCCCCAGTTTCTTCAAAACCTTCAACACATTCTAGAGAGAGTCCACCGCTTTGCCCATGATAATCTATTGAAAGCCCAGGAGAGAATGAAGACTCATTACGACCAGACCAGCAAAGTAAGAAAATTCAAGCCGGGAGACTTCGTCCTTGCATACTTCCCTATCCCAGGTTCACCTTTACAAAACAGATTTTCAGGACCCTACCGCGTCAAAGAGTGCAGGAATAACAACAACTACGTAATAGAGACTCCAGATAGGCGGCGGAAGACCCAGCTGTGCCACGTCAACCTCCTGAAGCAATATAATGGTACTCCTCCCACTGTCCTAATTAACTATTCCACCTTCACAGAACCCTACATCCACAGTGAGACCTTCCCAGCTTCTCCTCCCGAAAGCACTAACAAGGAGTCAGCGCTTTCTAATTCCGAAATCCTTAATGAACTTCCCAAATACTTTCAGGATAATAATCGTGCTCCTTTGCCATATTCTAATTCCACTCTCACCTCGTCAGATAAGCCCTTCATCCTCCATGTCGACGCCAGTGGTACCGACGTTGGTGGTGTCGTGATGCAGCAACGAGGCGAGGAGAATACACCTGTCAGCGACTACTGCTACAAGGAACTACGGAACAATTGGCAAGGAGCTACTCTTCCTCATCCTGAAGCTCCAGCACTTCACTCCACACCTGAAAAGTGCTCGGTCCACCATCAACACGGACCACACCACCCTACACCTCCTGCAGCACGCCCACTTCTCATCTCAACGTCTTCTACTATGGGCTTGCTAACTGCAGAAATTCAACCTGGAGACACGCTATACCAAGATTCCGACAACATCTTAGCCCATGATCTCTCCAGAGTTTATGAAGTAGAAGCGACTCCATCCATTACTCCACCACATAACGACGTACTTCTTCCAGAACCGCAGGCTTCGGGGGAGAGTTATGACAATAATCTCCTTCAAGAGATTGAGCCTGCTCTTCCCTCCACAAATACGTCGTTACATCTATATAAAACTACTATGGAAGAAATGTCCAACAATGACAACAACACCATCAAGGTTTGCCAGAGCGCAAAACGTATGCAGCCAGGGACACCTGCTCAGACTCAAACTGCCAAACTACCCATCTTGCTGCCGGCTCCTCACTGATTGGTCGCCGGTCTGGCTGCAACTGCACTCGCCCACCATACTACTTGATGTCTGGGGCCGCCACGACCTCAGTCCTCAGAATATTCAGTGCTTTCACACAGTTAACACTTCTCCCTGCTAGACGTAAGCTTTGGCGTACGTGTACTGAGAGAGGTGATAGCTTAAAGCCGATATTCCCGCACCTCTCATTTACTTGTATATTGCACTTCTTGTTATTTTGCTCACTTGTCTTAACATAACTTTTCATTGTGTCATTTAATTATTCTTATTATTTTGATTGATTGATTTTATTATACGAATTTGTTTGTCCATTTTATTCATGTTTTGTTTATTTAACGTAATTAAAATTTCATTGTTAAAGTTTACTTGTGTTTTGTGTGTCTTCTCCTTACCTTACCACAGACGAAGTTCCAGATTTTCTATTTTTTTTAATACTATGTGACGAGGCCATACCCCTAGCTTTGAACAGCCGAACACCAACGCGTTACCGTCACAATATATATATATATATATATATATATATATATATATATATATATATATATATATATATATATATATATATATATATATATATATATATATATATATATATATATATATATATATAATATATATATATATATATATATATATATATATATATAATATATATATATATATATATATATATATATATATATATATATATATATATATATATATATATATATATATATATATATATATATATATGTCGTATCTAGTAGCCAGAACGCACTTCTCGGCCTACTATGCAAGGCCCGATTTGCCTAATAAGCCAAGTTTTCATGAATTAATTGTTTACGACTACCTAACCTACCTAACCTAACCTAACCTAACTTTTTCGGCTTTTTCGGCTATAGAGATAGGTTAGGTTAGGTTAGGTAGGGTTGGTTTGGTTCGGTCATATAACTACGTTAATTTTAACTCCAATAAAAAAAAATTGACCTCATACATAATGAAATGGGTAGCTTTATAATTTCATAAGAAAAAAAATAGAAAAAATGTATTAATTCAGGAAAACTTGGCTTATTAGGCAAATCGGGCCTTGCATAGTAGGCCAAAAAGTGCGTTCTGGCTACTAGGTACGACATATATATATATATATATATATATATATATATATATATATATATATATATATATATATATATATATATATGCAATTGACGATCACAAAACACTGATCATTTTATGCGGAAAATCCACAGAGAAATATGAAATGAGGTGAACGTTTCGGCTTTGTTAAAGCCTTTGTCAACACCAGACTGACCACAACACCAGACTGGTCAGTCTGGTGTTGACAAAGGCTTTAACAAAGCCGAAACGTTCACCTCATTTCATATTTCTCTGTGGATTTTCCGCATATATATATATATATATATATATATATATATATATATATATATATATATATATATATATATATATATATATATATATATATGCGAACAAGCCTGAATGGTCCCCAGGACAATATGCAACTGAAAACTCACACCCCAGAAGTGACTCGAACCCATACTCCCAGGAGCCACGCAACTGGTATGTACAAGACGCCTTAATCCACTTGACCATCACAACCGGACATAATGAGGTGATAGCCGAGGCTATTTGAACCACCCCACCGCCGGCACTCGGATAGTAATCTTGGGCATAGCATTTTACCAAATCACCTCATTCTTTGGGGCACACGTGAGGAACACAAATGCGAACAAGCCTGAATGGTCCCCAGGACAATATGCAACTGAAAACTCACACCCCAGAAGTGACTCGAACCCATACTCCCAGGAGCCACGCAACTGGTATGTACAAGACGCCTTAATCCACTTGACCATCACGACCGGACATAATGAGGTGATAGCCGAGGCTATTTGAACCACCCCACCGCCGGCACTCGGATAGTAATCTTGGGCATAGCATTTTACCAAATCACCTCATTCTTTGGGGCACACGTGAGGAACACAAATGCGAACAAGCCTGAATGGTCCCCAGGACAATATGCAACTGAAAACTCACACCCCAGAAGTGACTCGAACCCATACTCCCAGGAGCCACGCAACTGGTATGTACAAGACGCCTTAATCCACTTGACCATCACGACCTGACATAATGAGGTGATAGCCGAGGCTATTTGAACCACCCCACCGCCGGCACTCGGATAGTAATCTTGGGCATAGCATTTTACCAAATCACCTCATTCTTTGGGGCACACGTGAGGAACACAAATGCGAACAAGCCTGAATGGTCCCCAGGACAATATGCAACTGAAAACTCTAAAATGCTATGCCCAAGATTACTATCCGAGTGCCGGCGGTGGGGTGGTTCAAATAGCCTCGGCTATCACCTCATTATGTCCGGTCGTGATGGTCAAGTGGATTAAGGCATCTTGTACATACCAGTTGCGTGGCTCCTGGGAGTATGGGTTCGAGTCACTTCTGGGGTGTGAGTTTTCAGTTGCATATTGTCCTGGGGACCATTCAGGCTTGTTCGCATTTGTGTTCCTCACGTGTGCCCCAAAGAATGAGGTGATTTGGTAAAATGCTATGCCCAAGATTACTATCCGAGTGCCGGCGGTGGGGTGGTTCAAATAGCCTCGGCTATCACCTCATTATGTCCGGTCGTGATGGTCAAGTGGATTAAGGCGTCTTGTACATACCAGTTGCGTGGCTCCTGGGAGTATGGGTTCGAGTCACTTCTGGGGTGTGAGTTTTCAGTTGCATATTGTCCTGGGGACCATTCAGGCTTGTTCGCATTTGTGTTCCTCACGTGTGCCCCAAAGAATGAGGTGATTTGGTAAAATGCTATGCCCAAGATTACTATCTGAGTGCCGGTGGTGGGGTGGTTCAAATAGCCTCGGCTATCACCTCATTATGTCCGGTCGTGATGGTCAAGTGGATTAAGGCGTCTTGTACATACCAGTTGCGTGGCTCCTGGGAGTATGGGTTCGAGTCACTTCTGGGGTGTGAGTTTTCAGTTGCATATTGTCCTGGGGACCATTCAGGCTTGTTCGCATTTGTGTTCCTCACGTGTGCCCCAAAGAATGAGGTGATTTGGTAAAATGCTATGCCCAAGATTACTATCCGAGTGCCGGCGGTGGGGTGGTTCAAATAGCCTCGGCTATCACCTCATTATGTCCGGTCGTGATGGTCAAGTGGATTAAGGCGTCTTGTACATACCAGTTGCGTGGCTCCTGGGAGTATATGGGTTCGAGTCACTTCTGGGGTGTGAGTTTTCAGTTGCATATTGTCCTGGGGACCATTCAGGCTTGTTCGCATTTGTGTTCCTCACGTGTGCCCCAAAGAATGAGGTGATTTGGTAAAATGCTATGCCCAAGATTACTATCCGAGTGCCGGCGGTGGGGTGGTTCAAATAGCCTCGGCTATCACCTCATTATGTCCGGTCGTGATGGTCAAGTGGATTAAGGCGTCTTGTACATACCAGTTGCGTGGCTCCTGGGAGTATGGGTTCGAGTCACTTCTTGGGTGTGAGTTTTCAGTTGCATATTGTCCTGGGGACCATTCAGGCTTGTTCGCATTTGTGTTCCTCACGTGTGCCCCAAAGAATGAGGTGATTTGGTAAAATGCTATGCCCAAGATTACTATCCGAGTGCCGGCGGTGGGGTGGTTCAAATAGCCTCGGCTATCACCTCATTATGTCCGGTCGTGATGGTCAAGTGGATTAAGGCGTCTTGTACATACCAGTTGCGTGGCTCCTGGGAGTATGGGTTCGAGTCACTTCTGGGGTGTGAGTTTTCAGTTGCATATTGTCCTGGGGACCATTCAGGCTTGTTCGCATTTGTGTTCCTCACGTGTGCCCCAAAGAATGAGGTGATTTGGTAAAATGCTATGCCCAAGATTACTATCCGAGTGCCGGCGGTGGGGTGGTTCAAATAGCCTCGGCTATCACCTCATTATGTCCGGTCGTGATGGTCAAGTGGATTAAGGCGTCTTGTACATACCAGTTGCGTGGCTCCTGGGAGTATGGGTTCGAGTCACTTCTGGGGTGTGAGTTTTTAGTTATATATATATATATATATATGTCGTACCTAATAGCCAGAACGCACTTCTCAGCCTACTATGCAAGGCCCAATTTGCCTAATAAGCCAAGTTTTCATGAATTAATATATTATCTCTAATTTTTTGCTTATGAGATGATAAAGCTACCCATTTCATTATGTATGAGGTCAATTTTTTTTTATTGGAGTTAAAATTGACGTAGATATATGACCGAACCTAACCAACCCTACCTAACCTAACCTAATCTATCTTTATAGGTTACGTTAGGTTAGGTAGCCGAAAAAGTTAGGTTAGGTTAGGTTAGGTAGGTTAGGTAGTCGAAAAACAATTAATTCATGAAAACTTGGCTTATTAGGCAAATTGGGCCTTGCATAGTAGGCTGAGAAGTGCGTTCTGGCTATTAGGTACGACATATATATATATATATATATATATATATATATATATATATATATATATATATATATATATATATATATATATATATATATATATATATATATATATATATATATGTCGTACCTAGTAGCCAGAACTCACTTTTTGGCCTACAATGCAAGGCCCGATTTGCCTAATAAGCCAAGTTTTCCTGAATTAATATATTTTTTCTAATTTTTTTCTTATGAAATGATAAAGCTACCCATTTCATTATGTATGAGGTCAATTTTTTTTTATTGGAGTTAAAATTAACGTAGATATATGACCGAACCTAACCAACCCTACCTAACCTAACCTAACCTATCTCTATAGGTTAGGTTTGGTTTGGTAGCCGAAAAAGTTAGGTTAGGTTAGGTTAGGTAGGTTAGGTAGTCGAAAAACAATTAATTCAGGAAAACTTGGCTTATTAGGCAAAACGGGCCTTGAATAGTAGGCTGAGAAGTGCGTTCTGGCTACTAGGTACGACATATATATATATATATATATATATATATATATATATATATATATGTCGTACCTAGTAGCCAGAACTCACTTCTCAGCCTACTATTCAAGGCCCGATTTGCCTAATAAGCCAAGTTTTCCTGAATTAATATATTTACTATAATTTTTTTCTTATGAAATGATAAAGCAACCCTTTTCTCTATGTATGAGGTCAATTTTTTTTATTAGAGTTAAAATTAACGTAGATATATGACCGAACCTAACCAACCCTACCTAACCTAACCTAACCTATATTTATAGGAAAGGTTAGGTTAGGTAGCCAAAAAAAGCTAGGTTAGGTTAGGTTAGGTAGGTTAGGTAGACGAAAAAACATTAATTCATGAAAACTTGGCTTATTAGGCAAATCGGGCCTTGAATAGTAGGCTGAGAAGTGCGTTCTGGCTATTAGGTACGACATATATATATATATATATATATATATATATATATTTGCTGCCATTTCTAATTGCTACCATTTCTAATTGACTTATTGCATAAATAAATACTTTTCCATTCTTGGGTTAAACGTTGCGCATGTGCCTCCTGAACCATACGTGCAACTTGTCTATCCCACAACCCTATTGAAACGTTAGTGAAGATTGCAACAATGTTTTGTGTTTGCTGGGTAACCTTTAATACGACATATTCTTGTGAAAGTGTTAATTTTGAGTGTAAACCTAACAGACCAGCGCCTAACCAGCTTGAATCTTTGCTGAATATTGCAACTTCATTGTTAAGAAACAGTTGATTTTGTATATATACCTTTCAGACCCGTACCTAACCTGCTTGGATCTCTGTTGAATATTGTATCGATATTCTTAGAAAGTGTTGTTTGTTGAATATAAACCTAAGCAGCCTGGGTCTATGTTCAATATTGTAGCTATAGTGTTAGAATTGGTTTTTACTCATCAGCTAAGCCACCCTGTACCTAACCTGTCTGGATCTTTGTTCCTTGGCAATGTTAATGTTTTTAGACATGGACTCAGCCACCCTGAACCTAACCTGCCTTGACCTAACGTGAAATGTATCATATTTTGGCGAAAGTATTGTTTTTGGCATCAACCTAACCGCCCTGGAACTAACCTCTGATACTAGCATCTTGGTTCAATATTGCATCTTTTTCTTAGACACGTTTTGTGTTTTTGCTTTTACATCAGTACAGCCAATCCATCACACTTTAACTCATATTACCTGGGGGATTAATGGAAATGTATTATTATTGGGAATTTTCTCTACATCAGCAGTTCAACTGAACCAACCTTAACCAACCACACCTGCCCTGGAGGTATCTGTCAAGGATATGACATACACTGTACCAGCGACGGTGACGGAGTGAGACGATACTGAGGCTATGCCATGGGTTTGGTCTCGCAGTCAACAACCGCAACATGCTAACAGTCAAGGACAATTCCCAAACTAATTTAATTTCAGCTGACAAACTCATGGAGCAATCAAAGCAACTTCTGCCGGAACTTTGGGGTGTGAAGCAACAGACCTCACACTGTCCACTGTCCAGCCTTTAAAGCCAACACACAGGGTGTGCATACATGAAATTAGATGAAAACTAATTTTAGCTTCTGATTTTATTGAGAATCATGCACAGAATCTTGGAGGAATACGTGAAAACTTCCATGTAACTTAGTTTAATTGCAATAAAATGTGCAGGGTACTTGGAGGCATTTGTGTGGCGTTGAGAGATGGGGTGAAGGTCACCCCATCAGATGAGGTCAATGGTTACATTGATTTCCGTTATTTATCATGCATTTATTATTCCTCGTTTTCTGTGGAAAAATGCATTCAGGTGCGCCTATTGGTGTCAATATGTTAGAAAAACCACATCGTCTGTAAACATTAGTGTGAGTCACAACATATGCACCATATTATCTCCATAAACAGTATATGTATTAACCCAGTGTCACTGAATACATTAATCATCATATAAAATCTGTATACATGTTCCCCAACATTAGTGAGGAACTTGAATTTCAAGTGACTGTATTTGTACCTGGAAATAGTTGATCTATTAGAGTGGAACCTGCACTCTTGACACCAAGTTGTCACTAACTGTCTTCACTCTCTATGTTCTATCACCTTGCACACGACGCAACTGTATTGGGATCTGTTGTTCTTGCCTCCCCACGTGACTGGTATTGGTGAAGTGACACGAGGGGAGAGGAAATGGGAAGGCGAGAAAATAGGAAGGAGAAGGGAGAGAGAGAACAGGAAGCCCTCACTGTTGGGGGTAGTGTGAGGGAAGAGAGCCCTCACTGTTGGGGGTGGTGAGAGGGAAGAGAGCCCTCACTGTTGGGGGTGGTGAGAGGGAAGAGAGCCCTCACGGTTGGGGGTGGTGAGAGGGAAGAGAGCCCTCACTGTTGGGGGTGGTGAGAGGGAAGAGAGCCCTCACTGTTGGGGGTGGTGAGAGGGAAGAGAGCCCTCACTGTTGGGGGTGGTGAGAGGGAAGAGAGCCCTCACTGTTGGGGGTGGTGAGAGGGAAGAGAGCCCTCACTGTTGGGGGTGGTGAGAGGGAAGAGAGCCCTATTGCAGCAAGAGAAAGCACATCATCCATGGCTGTTGATTGGGACCAGTACTGCTCGTCTGATGGCCAATCAGCATCGCTAGCCGAGGCAATGACCGCACGGAGAAATTAGAGCGTGGGAAGTGCTCCACTTTCTCAATCGACGATAACATATATTCTAGGCTGGCAGTCGACGACATAATCGACCTAAGTAATGCTCCACTCCGCGTTACAGTGTGATGGCTCGACGTATTCAGCCCGTCCTCCAAACAAAGACTCAAAAGTGATTCCATGCACCCGCTAAACCCCCCTGTTTATGAATGATAACCAGTTTACACGCGACTCACAACTGATGACGTTCAAACACTTCCGGAACAAGTGTTTCACTGACGAATTTTGTTCGCACCACAACGCTGTAAATGCTTCACCCACGTACTACAAATACAAATAATCGCCAACAGAACTTAAACACCTAACCTAACCTATGCCTATACATGTACAATATGCTAATATATTATAATATTAATTTATATTTGAGAAAATTCCCATTTTGAATGAACAGCATGTAAAAATTTATGACTACATCTGTGGGGTCGACCGCTGGATGTAATGGACTTGAGTCGAGGACGGGATGGACGTATTAGGGGTTTAAGAGTGTCTCCGGCCAGTTGTTGGAACCGCGTTGAAGGAGACGTTGGAGGGAGTTACGTGAACTTGCAGACCGTGAAAACAGTCCGATGAAATGATAGCACTTTCTGATACGTACTGACTGCCTGGTGACAGCTGTTGAATTATATGTACTGTGGATTAGCTTGTATGTACGTGTACGTATAATTGTAAATAAGTGTCTTTTCCTGTTTTAGATTTAGTTACTCAAAACGAAATGTCCATGTAGCACGGGCTATGGTGAGCCCGTAATAAGTGTCTTTGAATAATACAGATAATATAGCCGCATTAGTTCATTTCTTCCAAAGATTTTAGTTCATGGTCAAAGTTGGGCTCAGCCTTATAAAGTATATCGCACGTGACGTGGGTCAGGCTGGGCCAGACTGGGCCAGGCTAGGTCAGGCTGGAGGAGATTTACACCTGACAAAGGCCAGGCTGGGCCAGACTGGGCCAGGCTAGGCCAGGCTAGACCAGGCTGGGCCAGGCTGGGACAAGCTGGTGCCAAGCAGGGCCGGGCTATGCCAGGCAAGGCCAGGCTGAGCCAGGCTAGGCCAGGCTGAGCCAGGCTAGGCCAGGCTGGAGGAGATTTACACCTGACAAAGCAATATGAAATGAGACGTCGTTGGCAACAATTGGAATTACTACTGGAGTAACTACTGGGTTAAATGTTGTGGGTCTGCTCCTCGGCAGGAAGTTAGAGCCCAACAACTGTCAACAATGTCGCGACGTGTGCTTGCAGGCACCCGTGCAGTCATGTGCTTGCAGCTAGCCGTGCAGTCATGTGCTTGCAGCTAGCCGTGCAGTCATGTGCTTGCAGGCAGCCGTGCAGTCATGTGCTTGCAGTCAGCCGTGCAGTCATGTGCTTGCAGGCAGCCGTGCAGTCATGTGCTTGCAGGCAGCCGTGCAGTCATGTGCTTGCAGCCAGCCGTGCAGTCATGTGCTTGCAGCCAGCCGTGCAGTCATGTGCTTGCAGCCAGCCGTGCAGTCATGTGCTTGCAGGCAGCCGTGCAATCATGTACTTGCAGGCAGCCGTGCAGTCATGTGCTTGCAGGCAGCCGTGCAGTCATGTGCTTGCAGGCAGCCGTGCAGTCATGTGCTTGCAGCCAGCCGTGCAGTCATGTGCTTGCAGCCAGCAGTGCAGTCATGTGCTTGCAGGCAGCCGTGCAGTCATGTGCTTGCAGCCAGCCGTGCAGTCATGTGCTTGCAGCCAGCCGTGCAGTCATGTGCTTGCAGGCAGCCGTGCAGTCATGTGCTTGCAGCCAGCCGTGCAGTCATGTGCTTGCAGGCAGCCGTGCAGTCATGTGCTTGCAGGCAGCCGCGTGCAGTCATGTGCTTGCAGGCAGCTGTGCTTGCAGGCAGCCGTGCAGTCATGTGTTTGCAGGCAGCCGTGCAGTCATGTGCTTGCATTCAGCCGTGCACTCATGTGCTTGCAGGCAGCCGTGCAGTCATGCGCTTGCAGGCAGTCGTGCAGTCATGTGCTTGCAGGCAGCCGTGCAGTCATGTGCTTGCAGGCAGCCGCGCAGTCATGTGCTTGCAGGCAGCCGTGCACTCATGTGCTTGCAATCCGCCGTGCACTCATGTGCTTGCAGTCAGCCGTGCACTCATGTGCTTGCAGGCAGCCGTGCACTCCTCATGTGCTTGCAGGCAGCCTTGCACTCATCTTGTGCTTGCAGGCAGCCGTGCACTCTTCTTGTGCTTGCAAGCAGCCGTGCACTCTTCTTGTGCTTGCAGGCAGCCGTGCACTCTTGTGCTTTCAGGCAGCCATGCACTCTAGTGCTTACAGGCAGCCGTGCACTCTTCTTGTGCTTGCAGGCAGCCGTGCACTCCTCTTGTGCTTGCAGGCAGCCGTGCACTCCTCTGGTTCTTGCAGTCAGCCATGCACCAATGGGCTTGCAGGCCGCCGTGCAATTCTCATGTGCTTGCAGGCAGCCGTGCACTCATGTGCTTGCAGGAAGCCGTGCACTCCTCATGTTCTTGCAGGAAGCCGTGCACTCCTCTTGTGCCTGCAGGCAGCTGTGCACTCGTGTGCTTCCAGGCAGCTGTGCACTCCTCGTGTGCTTGTAGGAAGCCGTGCACTTCTCATGTTCTTGCAGGAAGCCGTGCACTCCTCATGTGCTTGCAGGCAGCCGTGCACTCCTCATGTTCTTGCAGGAAGCCATGCACTCCTCATGTGCTTGCAGGCAGCCGTGCACTCCTCGTGTGCTTGCAGGCAGCCGTGTACTCCTCGTGTGCTTGCAGGCAGCCGTGCACTCCTTGTGATTGCAGGAAGCCGTGCACTCCTCGTGTGCTTGCAGGCAGCCGTGCACTCCTCGTGTGCTTCCAGACAGCCGTGCACTCCTCGTGTGCTTGCAGGAAGTCGTGCACTCCTCATGTTCTTGCAGGAAGCCGTGCACTCCTCATGTGCTTGCAGGCAGCCGTGCACTCCTCGTGTGCTTCCAGGCAGCCGTGCACTCCTCGTGTGCTTCCAGGCAGCCGTGCACTCCTCGTGTGCTTGCAGGAAGCCGTGCACTCATGTTCTTGCAGGAAGCCGTGCACTCCTCATGTGCTTGCAGGCAGCCGTGCACTCCTCGTGTGCTTGCAGGCAGCCGTGCACTCCTCGTGTGCTTGCAGGCAGCCGTGCACTCCTCATGTTCTTGCAGGAAGTCGTGCACTCCTCTTGTGCTTGCAGGCAGCTGTGCACTCCTCGTGTGCTTGCAGGCAGCCGTGCACTCCTCGTGTGCTTGCAGGCAGCCGTGCACTCCTCGTGTGCTTGCAGGCAGCCGTGCACTCCTCGTGTGCTTGCAGGCAGCCGTGTACTCCTCGTGTGCTTGCAGGCAGCCGTGCAGCCTCGCAAGTGACCATTCTCAACATGCCTCACTTGGATTCAATTCTTGTGTCTCGAATATCACAATACATCACTAAAATATAAATAATCAATTTACTAACACTTAAAAACAACAATCAACTGTTATAGTCTCCCCCAAACTTTCTCTGGTTCAGTCCATGCTTCGATATCGGAACGAAAACAACTGTTTAAACTGTATGAGTTTAAACACCCGTGATAAATAAGATAAACTGTTCAGCACGCGTGGGACGCGAACAAGGGGACACGGGTGGAAACTTTGTACCCAAATGAGCCACAGTGACGTTAGAAAAAACATTTTCAGTGTCAGAGTAGTTAACAAATGGCATGCATTAGGCAGTAATATGGTGGAGGTTGACTCAGTACACAATTTCAAAAATAGATATGATAGAGCCCAATAGTCTCAGGAATCTGTACACCAATTGATTGACAATTGGCAGGCGGGACCAAAGAGCCAAAACTCAACCCCCCCTCCCCTCCTCAGGCACAACTAGGTGAGTATATGGAACCTGGAACAGCCAATGAGCCATGTGATAAAATATCTGAAAGAAACATGAACGTGAAAGTTTAAGATGTAATCGATGGCCATATTGAGCTGCCTGGTGTTGAGCTTCGTCACAGTTGAGGTGTTACTGTCAACACTGGACAACCTTCTTATGTGCATCATTATGTGTTGCAAGATTAGCATTATTATCTCACTCACATGGTACTGTCTCTGCTGAGCTTTGTCAGGTTATTTATGTTAGTGAAGAGTCTCTTTATGTTAGTGTAGAGTCTCTTTGTTAGTGAAGAGTCTCTTTATGTTAGTGTAGAGTCTCTTTATGTTAGTGTAGAGTCTCTTTGTTAGTGAAGAGTCTCTTTATGTTAGTGTAGAGTCTCTTTGTTAGTGTAGAGTCTCTTTATGTTAGTGTAGAGTCCCTTTATGTTAGTGTAGAGTCCCGTCATGTTAGTGAAGAGTCCCTTTATGTTAGTGTAGAGTCTCTTTGTTAGTGAAGAGTCTCTTTATGTTAGTGTAGAGTCTCTTTATGTTAGTGTAGAGTCTCTTTGTTAGTGAAGAGTCTCTTTATGTTAGTGTAGAGTCTCTTTGTTAGTGAAGAGTCTCTTTGTTAGTGAAGAGTCTCTTTGTTAGTGAAGAGTCTCTTTGTTAGTGAAGAGTCTCTTTGTTAGTGAAGAGTCTCTTTATGTTAGTGTAGAGTCTCTTTATGTTAGTGTAGAGTCTCTTTGTTAGTGAAGAGTCTCTTTGTTAGTGAAGAGTCTCTTTGTTAGTGAAGAGTCTCTTTGTTAGTGAAGAGTCTCTTTGTTAGTGAAGAGTCTCTTTGTTAGTGTAGAGTCTCTTTATGTTAGTGTAGAGTCTCTTTGTTAGTGAAGAGTCTCTTTGTTTGTGAAGAGTCTCTTTGTTAGTGAAGTCTCTTTGTTAGTGAAGAGACTCTTTGTTAGTGAAGAGTCTCTTTATGTTAGTGTAGAGTCTCTTTATGTTAGTGCAGAGTCCCTTTATATTAGTGTAGAGTACCTCTATGTTAGTGTAGAGTCCCTTTTTGTTAGTGTAGAGTCCCTTTACGTTAGTGTAGAGTCCCTTTAAGATAGTGTAGAGTCTCTTTATGTTAGTGTACAGTCCGTTTATGTTAGTGTAGTCTCTTTATGTTAGTGTAGAGTCTCTTTATGTTAGTGCAGAGTCCCTTTATATTAGTGTAGAGTCTCTTTGTTATTGTAGAGTCCCTTTATGTTAGTGTAGAGTACCTGTATGTTAGTGTAGAGTCCCTTTATGTTAGTGTAGAGTCTCTTTATGTTAGTGTAGAGTCCCATTAATAGGTTGTAGAGCCCTTTTATGTTTGTGTAGAGTCCATTTATATTAGTGTAGAATTTCTTTATGTTATTGGACAGTCCCTTTATGATAGTGGAGAGTCCAATTATGATAGTGTAGAGTACTTTTATGGTAGTGTAGATTCCCTTTATATTAGTTTAGAGTCCTTTTAAGATAGTGTTGGGTCCCTTTATGGTAGTGTAGAGTCCCTTAATGATAGTGTAGAGTCCCTTTATGATAGTGAAAAGTCTTTTTATGTTAGTGCACAGTCTCTTTATGTTAGTGTAGAGTCCCTTTACCATAGTGTAGAGTCCCTTTATGTTTGTGTTGAATCCCTTTATGTTAGTGTAGAATTTCTTTATGTTAGCGTAGAGTCTCCTTATGTTATTGTAGAGTCCCTTTATGTTAGGGTAGAGTCCCTTTATGTTAGTGTTGGGTACCCTTACGATAGTGTAGAGTCGCTTTATGTAAGTGTAGAGTGTCTCTATGTTACTGTAGAATAATCGTGTGTAGTGTAGAGTCCCTTGATGTTAGTGTAGAGTTCCTTTGTTAGTGTGGAGTATCTTTATGTTAGTGTAGAGTCTCTTTATGTTAGTGTAGAGTACCTTTGTTAGTGAAGACTACCTGTAAGTAGTGCAGAGTACCTTTATGCTAGTGTAGAGTATCTCTATGTTACTGTGGAATACTTGTATATAGTGTAGAGTCTCTTTTTGTTAGTGTAGAGTCCCTTTATGTTAGTGTAGAGTCCCGTTATGTTAGTGTAGAGTCTCTTTACATTAGTGTAGAGTCCGTTTATGGTAGTGTAGAGTTCCTTTATGTTAGTGTAGAGTCTCTTGATGTTAGTGTAGAGTCCCTTTATGTTAGTGTAGTCTCTTTTTGTTAGTGTAGAGTCTCTTTATGTTAGTGTAGAGTCTCTTTATGTTAGTGTAGAGTCCCTTTATGTTAGTGTAGAGTCCCGTTATGTTAGTGTAGAGTCTCTTTACATTAGTGTAGAGTCCGTTTATGATAGTGTAGAGTATCTTTATGTTATTTGTATATAGTGTGAGAGAGTCCCTTTATGTTAGTGTAGAGTTCCTTTATGTTAGTGTAGAGTACCTTTATGTTAGTGTAGTCCCTTTAAGATAGTGTAGAGTCCTTATAAATTAGTGTAGAGTACCTCTATGTTAGTGTAGAGTCCCTTTATGTTATTGTAGAGTTCCTTTATGTTAGTGTAGAGTCTCTTGATGTTAGTGTAGAGTCCCTTTATGTTGATTGGTCCTTTTTTCAGTCAGGCGCAGATAGTCACAGTGAGAGGTTGTGTTAACCGGAGCTCCTGAGTGTTGTTATATTATCATAGCAATATGGAAGTTGTAGTTAAGGACCTGGTGACTCTAGTGGGAGCCCTGAGGACAGAGTTGGACTCTCTGCGGGAGGAGGTGCGTCAGCTGAAAGAACAACGAGAAGTAAGGAAGGAGGAGACCAGTAGTAAAGGGACCTCGTTTTGGAGAGTTGTGAAAGACAGGGGCTTTAAGAAGACTTTGATAAAGCCGCCTTCAAACGCCACAGCATCTTCTAATTCATTTGACGTTTTGGAGGACGAGTGCTGTGGTGAGACTGCGGATCGCGCAAAAGGGAAAGCAACGAAGAGCAAGGAAGCACAGGCCCCTCAGAGAGTAAAGGAAGTACCTAAGCAAACCTTAGTTGTGGGAGATTCCCAGATAAGGTATTTCGATAGAACGTTTTGTGCTAGAGATAGGGGGAACAGGTTAAGGGTTTGCTATCCCGGAGCTGGCATTGGTGATATTATAAACAACATGAATGATATTATGGCTGGAAATGGGAACAATCCCATTATTTGCATTAGCGTGGGAGGAAATGATGTTGGTCGAGTTAGGAGTGAGGAACTGATTCAGAGGTATAAAACAGCCATAGAATTAGTTAGGAGCAAGGGAGGAATCCCGATCATATGTGGCATTCTTCCAAGAAAGGGAGTGGGGAAATGAATGGATATCGAGGGCACTTGGTGTCAATTGCCGGCTGCAAAGATATTGCAATATCTTTCATAGACAACTGGGAACACTTCTATGGAAGAAATGAAATGTATGCTCGTGATGGGGTGCATCTATCGAGAGCTGGGGTTGTTGCTGTTGCGAACTCGTTGGAAGAAGTGGTTAGAGGTGTTTGTTTGGGTTTAAACTGTTAGTAGATAGAGGTATGGGAATTGATTTGGAGGAAGCAGGTAATAAAAGTATGTGTTTGTGGGAGAAAGGAATTGGCAAAATGATCAGGGGAAGAGAAGGGCCTCAAAATAACAATTCACTTAGGGTATATTACACTTACAGTAGAAGTCTAAGAAATAAAATTAACGAATTAAATGCTCTTGTCTGCACAGAAAAAATAGATATTATTGCACTTACCGAAACGTGGATGAATGTAGAAAATAGAGAACTATTAGCTGAATATCAAATAAATGGATTTAAACTATTTCACGCAGATAGATATATTAGACGAGGAGGTGGAGTAGCCATATATGTTAGGGACTATTTGAAATGTAGTCTCAAAGAGGGAATCAAAACTGAGCCACATACAGAAACTAGTTGGATAGAATTAAACGAAAAAGCTAATAATATTATAATAGGAGTTATATATAGGCCACCAATGTTAGACAGAATGGAAGCAAAGCACATATGGGATGAAATATCTAGAGCATCTAGATCTAACAGTATTTATGTCATGGGTGACTTTAATTTTAGCAGAATAAACTGGTTGAACAAAACAGGGAATAGTGAAGCAGAAGATTTTCTACAATTAATTGACGATTGCTTTCTTACGCAACACATTAAGGAACCAACACGGGAAAATAATATTTTAGATTTAGTGTTAACTAACAGGAAAACACAAATTAATGACATCGAAATAGGGAGTGAGCTAGGGAACAGTGATCACAAAGAAATCAGATTTAGCATAGAATGAAATAGACCAGTGTTACGGCCCTCTCGGGACGCAACGGGGTTCTTACTTTGATGTTGTTAGAGGAAGGGTATCCGGCCCCAAGCCAGTAGTGGCTTTCAAGGAATGAGATCCGTGATGCAAGAAACTTAAAGGGGGAAGGGAAAGAAAGTTAAGAACTTAAGACTATAATTATTACCATCACCAAATAAATAATATAAAAGAGTGCATAGGGGGAGGGGTATTAACACTGAACGGGGGAAATACACAAACGTCTTCTCCTGAAGACTCTGGATCCAAATTCTTGGTGCTGAGTCCTCGGTGCTTTCGTGGTCTCTTGACGAATCCTTCGACCAAGCTGAGTCTACCCCAAACACAGGCCAGCCAAAACACGGGTCCACTGGGGGCACCACCGTGGAGGCCGTCAACCACAAGCCCAGCAGGTCTGCTGGCAGGTTCCGGATCAGCGACGCTGGTCAGGCCACTCCACGAGCGATACTAGGGTAGCGCCCTAATCAGGAGCCTCGTGTGATACCACAAATCACTCTCATGTCCTCAATACCCCAGTGGATAATCGTCTCCAGCAGTCGGTCCCGGGTAAGACAATCCTTCTACTGCCACTCCACTGGCAGGGTAACACCACAGTGTTCTTCCGGGAGGCGACTCACAGCTGCTACAGCAAAGCACAAGGTATGGGGACGGCTGCCTTGGGTAGACTGACTCAACTTCCATCACAGCAGTCCCAGGTCGACTCTGTAAGCAGACACGTCATCAATAACTGGGACACACTAAGGCACCTCACTTACAGGCTCAGACACAAACGCCCACCTATCCACTCCATAGATGGCGCTGGTGTCTGAGCACCACCTCACCAGAGGTCAGCAGCGGCTGTGTTGAGCGCTGAACCGGACTGGAAACTGGCCCTCGAGGCCAGTACACGTCGTCCTCACCAAGTGTCGTCGTCCGTTTGGAGGGGGTTTCGGGAGCTGACCCACAGATGGCGCGGTCGTCACTGCTCCGGGCTCGGACGCTGGATCCGGGTTCGTAACACCTCCCCACCAAAAAGAATTTGGTTTGGGGGTTCTATAAAAAGAAACACAAACCAAATTAGTACGGCGACACAACTCCAAATGGACTTACTTATACTGAAAACTGGAACAGGGAGGCTGTCTCGTCCACAGAACTGTACTACTGGGGAACTCTCCCACAAAGGAAACTTGCAGATGTACGGCAATGACCTGCCTGATGTACTTCTCCACACCTCCACCGAGATGTTAATCCGGAGCATAATCTCACATCTCTCGAGTAAGGATCGGTGTAGACACGATCTGGGGCGACTCGACACTTCCCTGTGTCGTGGCATCGATGATGGCTGGTTACAAACGGCATTTCTGGTACCGTTCCGGTAGTCCTTCAGGGATACGGGAATCTGGAATACAGGGGTCTGATAATTCAGAGTGACAGCGACAGTGGGCAAATCAGTACTTACAGCATATTCCTCCACTAGATCCACACCTAGTTTCAACAGGGCTGCTTGCACACCGAAGATGGCATTCGCTCTGCCACCGTCAGGTCGACCAACGTTCTGCATAACGCTGCGTTGAGGCTCAACAATCACACGGGGGGTGTCAACCTGCCGGAAACAGTCACTCGTATTATCATTTCTCGTACCTGGTGTATCAACCATCACTTTCCAGGTCCCTCCTTTGCCTGCAACACTTGCAGTGCAAATCTCCAATCCCTGGGAACTCTTCACGATGTTCACGGGAGCCATCATCTGTCGGGTCGTCCACTGGTCCTTACTGAGAACACACACGAGAATCAAAAATACCGCTAAGAAACATTTGGTTACCTGAGGGATAAGCTTCCTGAGCCTGTCATGTCCATAGCAGGCCATATCCACTAGCCTGGTTTGGACCAAAGAGGGCACTAGACCTTTCGAACACACCTCACATACCTCTGACGTCTGGGGAATCTCTGGCCGGTTCAATGAACGCTGTACTTTGCCATACCGCAAGTACACATCCGCCTTCGCTCCAGACTCGTTGGCATCCGTGGGTGCCTGCACACAAGGCCTCTCTTCTTGCTCAGGTACTTCTGCCATCGTAACCTCATGTTTCTTGTCGAGAGAAAAATCAGGAGACACTGCTAGAACGTTCTCAATCTGTAGGTGAGAGGAAGGATTAAACATACTCAAATCCGGGTCTGTCTTTACCTGGACATTACCACTGCCTGTCGTTACCTCTGACCTTGCTGTTCCGGCCGACTCGTCCACGACCTTGGGAAGATTGTTGCTCCAACCTGTCACCAAGTCGTTGGCTAGTACCACGTCAATCCCAGCCACAGGGAGGGTATCGACTACTGCCAACGCACATGTGCCGCTGAAATAAGGCGAGTCGAGATGTACTGGCACTAAGGGGACGATGTACTGCGTCCTTGGAAACCCAACCAGGACAACCTGTTGTCTCCCGTCCACACTTACTCCCTCGGGTAACGAGCTTCTCACGATCAGGGACTGGGCTGCTCCACTATCTCTGAGCACTACTACAGATCTACCAGTATGATCACTCGTTACATACCCGCTTGAAGTGTGAGGGGCGAACAAACTTGATCCCTCCTGCGTCGTCGTCGACTGGCTTCCTGCTGGTGGTATTACACAGCTCATCATCATCACCTCCCTACGTGCGCTGCCACCTCTTCTACCTCGGCACATAGCAGCTACATGCCCTTTCTGCCCACAGGTCCAGCACACCACATTCCTCCTTGGACTCCGGCGTTTCGGACTGCTAGGACTTGTTCTTCGAGGGCTACTTGGGGGCGTCTTCTTAGCGCTTCGTGGGACGGGGGTCTCCTCTTCATCATGAGGTTTGTCAAATCGGCGTTGGTAATGCCTTGGGACGTACTTAGCAGACGGCCTATGAGTCAGGATATACTCTTCAGCCATGGTGGCTGCCGCACTCAAGGTTTCTACCTGCTGCTCTTCCAAGTACGTCTTTAGGTCTCCAGACAAACAATCCTTGAAGTCCTCTAGCAGTATCAGCTGCTCGAGGTCTTCCTTGGTCTCCACCTTCCGAGAGGCACACCATTCCTGAAAAAGTCGCTCCTTGATGGTGGCGAATTCGGTGAAAGTGTGCTCTGAGGTCTTTTTCAGGTTTCGGAACTTCTGCCTGTATGCCTCAGGTACCAATTGGTACGCCATGAGCACAACCTTCTTCACCTTGTCATAATCGCCGGAGTCGTCAAGGGATAACGTGGAGTAGGCGATTTGGGCCTTCCCAGTCAAGACTGACTGTATCATGATGGCCCAATTCTCCCTTGGCCACTCCAAAGAGGCAGCGACTTTCTCGAAGGCTGCAAAGAACTTTGAAACTTCCCTCTCGTTGAATTTGGGGACCATTTTGAATGTTTTTTACCGGATCGAAACTACTGGTGTCCGTTGTTTGCCTCCGACCACCGCCTAATCGCAAAACTTCTAGTTCATGTTGTCTCTCTCTTTCCTCTCTGTCTCGTCGTTCTTGCCTGTCTCATTCTTCTCTTTCTCTTTCTCGTTCTCTCTCTCGTTTCTCTTCTCTTTCTCGTTCTTCTCTTTCTCTTTCTCGTTTCTCTTCTCTTTCTCGTTCTTCTCGCTCTCGTTTCTCTTCTCTTTCTCGTTCTTCTCTTTCTCGTTCTTCTCTCTCTCGTTTCTCTTCTCTTTCTCGTTCTTCTCTTTCTCGTTCTTCTCGCTCTCGTTTCTCTTCTCTTTCTCTTTCTGCTTATCCTTTCTTCTAATTCTAAACGTCTCATCTCTAATTCTTTATCTTGTCTCTCTCGTTCCATTTCTAATTTCTTCCATTCTATCTCACGATTTATCTCTAGGGCACGCATTTTGACTGTAAGAAAGCTAATATTAAGCTCACCTGCATCACTGTCAACGTCACTGCCCTTATCTTCCTTTTCCGTGGAAGCTATTTCCTCACCTTCCTTTGTACTAGGAGTCTCGCCTTCCTGTTTCTCTTCTGCCTTCAAGTGCCGGTGAACCTTGGACAAGATCTCCACACGGGAATCACTGGCACGGATCTTGATCTCCAGGTAGGCGCTCACTAGTACAAGTTCTGGTTTGCTCAGATATTTTAATCTGGCAAGACAGTCCTCTCTGTTCAGAAAACCCTGAACATCGTCCAGATCATCGATGGTAGCTTTTTCTGCCATTGTCACAGATGGAACACTCAACTAGCACTTAACACACCGCTTTCACGTTAGCACTTCACGCACCGAGCACTGTTCTACTTCAATATTGCACTTTATCGCACCTGGCACTTCACTTGCCAATATTGCACGTAATTACTTCGGGCACCGCACTACCCAATATTGCACTGAATCACAGCGAACACTTCGTTCTACAATATTGCACTTAATCACGACGAGCACCGCACAGGACGTATAACGTCCCAATTTTCACACACAGGGGGAATTATATACAGGGATTACGCCACTTCACCACCCCTGTCAAACATACTTAAAAAGGGGACGGATCCCGCTAGGGATGCCAATTATGTTACGGCCCTCTCGGGACGCAACGGGGTTCTTACTCTGATGTTGTTAGATGAAGGGTATCCGGCCCCAAGCCAGTAGTGGCTTTCAAGGAATGAGATCCGTGACGCAAGAAACTTAAAGGGGGAAGGGAAAGAAAGTTAAGAACTTAAGACTATAATTATTACCATCACCAAATAAATAATATAAAAGAGTGCATAGGGGGAGGGGTATTAACACTGTACGGGGGAAATACACAAATGTCTTCTCCTGTAGACTCTGGATCCAAATTCTTGGTGCTGAGTCCTCGGTGCTTTCGTGGTCTCTTGACGAATTCTTCGACCAAGCTGAGTCTACCCCAAACACAGGCCAGCCAAAACACGGGTCCACTGGGGGCACCGCCGTGGAGGCCGTCAACCACAAATCCAGCAGGTCTGCTGGCAGGTTCCGGATCAGCGACGCTGGTCAGGCCACTCCACGAGCGATACTAGGGTAGCGCCCTAGTCAGGAGCCTCGTGTGATACCACAAATCACTCTCCTGTCCTCAATACCCCAGTGGATAATCGTCTCCAGCAGTCGGTCCCGGGTAAGACAATCCTTCTACTGCCACTCCACTGGCAGGGTAACACCACAGTGTTCTTCCGGGAGGCGACTCACAGCTGCTACAGCAAAGCACAAGGTATGGGGACGGCTGCCTTGGGTATACTGACTCAACTTCCATCACAGCAGTCCCAGGTCGACTCTGTAAGCAGACACGTCATCAATAACTGGGACACACTAAGGCACCTCACTTACAGGCTCAGACACAAACGCCCACCTATCCGCTCCATAGATGGCGCTGGTGTCTGAGCACCACCTCACCAGAGGTCAGCAGCGGCTGTGTTGAGCGCTGAACCGGACTGGAAACTGGCCCTCGAGGCCAGTACACGTCGTCCTCACCAGGTGTCGTTGGCCGTTTGGAGGGGGTTTCGGGAGCTGACCCACAGATGGCGCGGTCGTCACTGCTCCGGGCTCGGACGCTGGATCCGGGTTCGTAACAGTCTACCCAAGGCAGCCGGCAGGTTGACACCCCCCGCGTGATAGCTGAGCCTCAATGCAGCGTTATGCGGAACGTTGGTCGACCTGACGGTGGCAGAGCGAATGCCATCTTCGATGTACGAACAGCCCCGTTGGAACTAGGTGTGGACCTAGTAGAGTATGCTGTAAGTACTGTTTTACCCGCTGTCGCTGTCACTCTGAATTATCAGACCCCTGTATTCCAGGTTCCTGTCTCCCTGAAGGACCATCGGACCGGTACCAGAAATGCCATCTGTGATCAGCCATCATCGGTGCCACGACACAGGGACGTGTCGAGTCGCCCCTCATCGTGTCTACACCGATTCTTACTCGAGAGAGGTGAGATGATGCCCCTGCTTGACATCGCAGTGGAGACGTGGAAGATTACGCCAGGCAGGACATTGCCTTACATCTGCAAGTTTCCTTTGTGCCGGAATTGTCCAGTAGGACAGTTCTGTGGACGAGACAGCCTCGCCGTTCCAGTTTATAAAGCATGTGAGTCCATTTGGAGTGGTGTCGCCGTACTAATTTGGTTTGTGTTTCTATTTATAGAACCCCAAACCAAATTCTTTTTGGTGGGGAGGTGTTATGAACCCGGATCCAGCGTCCGAGCACGGAGCAGTGACGAACGCGCCATCTGTGGGTCAGCTCCCGAAACCCCCTCCAAACGGACGACGACACCTGGTGAGGACGACGTGTACTGGCCACAAGGGCCAGTTTCCAGTCCTGTGCAGCTCACAACACCGCCGCTGCTGACCTCTGGTGAGGTGGTGCTCAGACTACAACGCCATCTATGAAGTGGATATGAATAGACCAGTAGGAGAAAATTCTGTTAAAGTGCCAGATTTTCGAAAAGCTGATTTTATTAGCCTAAGAATTTTTTTGGGTCAAATTGATTGGAAAGTCTTGGGTATGGGGTGTGGGCCGGTCTTGGAGCGAGACACGAACCCAGCGATAGGTGACTTAAATGGGGATTTCGATGTGGATTCAATATATAACTTATTTAAGAATATTCTAAACAAAGCACAGTAACGTAGTATACCATACAAATTGAATAGATCGAATACTAATGACCCAAAGTGGATAACAAAGAATTTGAAGAACCTTATAGGTAAAAAGAGAGCTTGGTACAAAAGGATTACAAATGGGGAGGTCACTTTAGAACAGGAATTCGTACAACTGGTTAGAAATGTTAAAAAAGAGATAAGGAAAGCAAAAAGAAACTATGAAGTTCGCATAGCAGGGCAAGCAAAGACAAATTCTAAAGGTTTTTTTCAGTTATATCGTACTAAGACTAGGGAAAGGATAGGTCCATTAAAAACTGAGACAGGTCAAATAACAGATAGTTATGAAGAGATGAGTAGTATTTTTAATAAATATTTTGTATCTGTATTTACTAAAGAGGAACTTAACAATATGCCTTCAGCCGAACAAGTCTATGTGGGTGGGGACGAGGACAGGTTGACAAGTTTAGCAGTTACCAGGGAGGATGTTCTTAAACAAATAGTAAAACTCAAACCAAACAAATCCCCAGGGCCGGATGAAGTGTTTGCCAGGGTGCTTAAAGAATGCAAAGAGGAGCTTTGTGACCCACTGTCAACCATGTTTAATAAATCAATAGAGTCAGACAGAGTGCCAGAGTTTTGGAAAGTTGCTAATGTGATACCAGTTTTTAAGAAAGGAGATAGATCACTTGCGTCTAACTATCGACCAATTAGCCTAACGTCTATTGTGGGAAAGTTACTCGAATCTATAATAGCAAATAAAATTCGTCTTCATCTTGAAAAACATAAATTAATAATTGAGTCGCAAAATGGTTTTATAAATGACCGTTCATGTTTAACAAATTTGTTATCTTTTTATTCTAGCATAGTTGAGGCAGTTGATAGTGGTAAGGATTGTGATGTTGTGTACCTTGACTTTAGCAAAGCTTTTGATACAGTGCCACATGAAAGACTGATTAAAAAGATAGTCTCATGGTATTGGTGGTGCTATATTAAGCTGGATTAGGGCATGGCTATACCAAAGGAAACAGAGAGTTAGTATAAATGGAATCAAGTCAGAGTGGGAAAATGTTGTAAGTGGAGTGCCTCAAGGCTCTGTCCAGGGACCACTGTTGTTTATAATATATATAAATGATTTAGATTCAGGTTTGAGTAGCAACATTTGCAAATTTGCCGATGATACGAAAATCGGTAGGGAAATTAATTCGGAGGAGGACTCACTATCACTTCAAGTTGATCTAGATAGGGTTTTGAAATGGTCAAAGGATTGGCAGATGCAGTTTAATGCTGATAAATGTAAAGTTCTGAGGTTATAAAACAAAAAGTTCTGAGGTTATAAAGTTCTGAGGTTATAAAGTTCTGAGGTATAAAACAGCCATAGAGTTAGTTAGGAGCAAGGGAGGAATCCCGATCATATGTGGCATTCTTCCAAGAAAGGGAGTGGGAAATGAATGGATATCGAGGGCACTTGGTGTCAATTGCCGGCTGGAAAGATATTGCAAATCAAATGCAATATCTTTCATAGACAACTGGGAACACTTCTATGGAAGAAATGAAATGTATGCTCGTGATGGGGTGCATCTATCGAGAGCTGGGGTTGTTGCTGTTGCGAACTCGTTAGAAGAAGTGGTTAGAGTTGTTTGTTTGGGTTTAAACTGTTAGTAGATAGAGGTATGGGAATTGATTTGGAGGAAGGAGGTAATAAAAGTATGTGTTTGTGGGAGAAAGGAATTGGCAAAACGACCAGGGAAAGAGAAGGTCCGCAAAATAACAATTCACTTAGGGTATATTACACTAACAGTAGAAGTCTAAGAAATAAAATTAACGAATTAAATGCTCTTGTCTGCACAGAAAAAATAGATATTATTGCACTTACCGAAACGTGGATGAATGTAGAAAATAGAGAACTATTAGCTGAATATCAAATATATGGATTTAAACTATTTCACACAGATAGATATATTAGACGAGGAGGTGGAGTAGCCATATATGTTAGGGACAATTTGAAATGTAGTCTCAAAGAGGGAATCAAAACAGAGCCACACACAGAAACTATTTGGATTGAATTAAACGAAAAAGCTAATAATATTATAATAGGAGTAATATATAGGCCACCAAATTTAGACAGAATGGAAGCAAAGCATCTATGGGATGAAATATCTAGAGCATCTAGATCTAACAGTATTTATGTCATGGGTGACTTTAATTTTAGCGGAATAAACTGGTTGAACAAAACAGGGAATAGTGAAGCAGAAGATTTTCTAGAATTAATTGACGATTGCTTTCTTACGCAACACATTAAGGAACCAACACGGGAAAATAATATTTTAGATTTAGTGTTAACTAACAGGGAAACGCAAATTAATGACATCGAAATAGGGAGTGAGCTAGGGAGCAGTGATCACAAAGAAATCAGATTTAGCATAGAATGGAATAGACCAGTAGGAGAAAATTCTGTTAAAGTGCCAGATTTTCGTAAAGCTGATTTTAATAGCCTAAGAAATTTTTTGGGTCAAATTGATTGGAAAGTCTTGGGTATGGGGTGTGGGCCGGTCTTGGAGCGAGACATGAACCCAGCGATAGGTGACTTAAATGGGGATTTCGATGTGGATTCAATATATAACTTATTTAAGAATATTCTAAACAAAGCACAGGAACGTAGTATACCATACAAATTGAATAGATCGAATACTAATGACCCAAAGTGGATAACAAAGAATTTGAAGAACCTTATAGGTAAAAAGAGAGCTTGGTACAAAAGGATTAAAAATGGGGAGGTCACTTTAGAACAGGAATTCGTACAAGTGGTTAGAAATGTTAAAAAAGAGATAAGGAAAGCAAAAAGAAACTATGAAGTTCGCATAGCAGGGCAAGCAAAGACAAATCCTAAAGGGTTTTTTCAGTTATATCGTACTAAGACTAGGGAAAGGATAGGTCCATTAAAAACTGAGACAGGTCAAATAACAGATAGTGATGAAGAGATGAGTAGTATTTTTAATAAATATTTTGTATCTGTATTTACTAAAGAGGAACTTAACAATATGCCTTCAGCCGAACAAGTCTATGTGGGTGGGGACGAGGACAGGTTGACGAGTTTAACAGTTACCAGGGAGGATGTTCTTAAACAAATAGTAAAACTCAAACCAAACAAATCCCCAGGGCCGGATGAAGTGTTTGCCAGGGTGCTTAAAGAATGCAAAGAGGAGCTTTGTGACCCACTGTCAACCATATTTAATAAATCAATAGAGTCAGGCAGAGTGCCAGAGTTTTGGAAAGTTGCTAATGTGATACCAGTTTTTAAGAAAGGAGATAGATCACTTGCGTCTAACTATCGACCAATTAGCCTAACGTCTATTGTGGGAAAGTTACTCGAATCTATAATAGCAAATAAAATTCGTCTTCATCTTGAAAAACATAAATTAATAATTGAGTCGCAACATGGTTTTATAAATGGCCGTTCATGTTTAACAAATTTGTTATCTTTTTATTCTAGCATTGTTGAGGCAGTTGATAGTGGTAAGGATTGCGATGTTGTATACCTTGACTTTAGCAAAGCTTTTGATACAGTGCCACATGAAAGACTGATTAAAAAGATAGAGTCTCATGGTATTGGGGGTGCTGTATTAAGCTGGATCAGGGCATGGCTATACCAAAGGAAACAGAGAGTTAGTATAAATGGAATCAAGTCAGAGTGGGAAAATGTTGTAAGTGGAGTGCCTCAAGGCTCTGTCCTGGGACCTCTGTTGTTTATAATATATATAAATGATTTAGATTCAGGTTTGAGTAGCAACATTTGCAAATTTGCCGATGATACGAAAATCGGTAGGGAAATTAATTCGGAGGAGGACTCACTATCACTTCAAGTTGATCTAGATAGGGTTTTGAAATGGTCAAAGGATTGGCAGATGCAGTTTAATGCTGATAAATGTAAAGTTCTGAGGTTAGGTAATGATGATAGAGTTACAAGATACGAGCTAGATGGTGTTGTGATTGCGAAGTCGGATTGCGAAAGGGATCTGGGAGTTATGATTAGTAAGAATTTAAAACAAAAGGATCAATGCATAAATGTTCGTAATAAGGCAAATCGGACACTTGGATTTATTAATCGCAGCGTTAGTAACAAGACACCTGGTGTGGTTCTCAAGCTATATCTTGCTCTAGTTAGGCCCCATTTAGATTATGCAGTTCAGTTTTGGTCGCCATATTATAGAATGGATATAAATTCACTTGAACGTGTCCAGCGTAGGATGACTAAGTTAATTCCCCAAATTAGAAATCTTTCATATGAAGAAAGATTAACAAAGCTTAAGTTGCATTCACTGGAAAGGCGAAGAGTTAGGGGTGACATGATAGAGGTTTACAAGTGGATGAATGGACATAACCGGGGGGATATTAATAGGGTATTAAAAGTATCAACACAGGACAGAACACGAAACAATGGGTATAAATTGGATAAGTTTAGATTTAGGAAAGACTTGGGTAAATACTGGTTCAGTAACAGGGTTGTTGATTTGTGGAACCAATTGCCGCGTAACATTGTGGAGGTGGGGTCCCTCGATTGTTTCAAGCACGGGTTGGACAAGTATATGAGTGGGATTGGGTGGTTATAGAATAGGAGCTGCCTCGTATGGGCCAATAGGCCTTCTGCAGTTACCTTTGTTCTTATGTTCTTATGTTCTTATGTTAGGTAATGATGATAGAGTTACAAGATACGAGCTAGATGGTGTTGAGATTGCGAAGTCGGATTGCGAAAGGGATCTGGGAGTTATGATTAGTAAGAATTTAAAACAAAAGGATCAATGCATAAATGTTCGTAATAAGGCAAATCGGACACTTGGATTTATTAATCGCAGCGTTAGTAACAAGACACCTGGTGTGGTTCTCAAGCTATATCTTGCTCTAGTTAGGCCCCATTTAGATTATGCAGTTCAGTTTTGGTCGCCATATTATAGAATGGATATAAATTCACTTGAACGTGTCCAGCGTAGGATGACTAAGTTAATTCCCCAAATTAGAAATCTTTCATATGAAGAAAGATTAACAAAGCTTAAGTTGCATTCACTGGAAAGGCGAAGAGTTAGGGGTGACATGATGGAGGTTTACAAGTGGGTGAATGGACATAACAAAGGGGATATTAATAGGGATTTAAAAGTATCAACACAAGACAGAACACGAAACAATGAGTATAAATTGGATAAGTGTAGATTTAGGAAAGACTTGGGTAAATACTGGTTCAGTAACAGGGTTGTTGATTTGTGGAACCAATTACCGCGTAACGTGCTGGAGGTGGGGTCCCTCGATTGTTTCAAGCGCGGGTTGGACAAGTATATGAGTGGGATTGGGTGGTTATAAATAGGAGCTGCCTCGTATGGGCCAATAGGCCTTCTGCAGTTGCCTTTGTTCTTATGTTCTTATGGTGTAGAGTTTCTATATATTAGTGTAGAGTCCCTTTATGTTAGTGTAGAGTCCCTTTATGTTAGTGTAGAGTCCCGTTATGTTAGTGTAGAGTCCCTTTATGTTAGTGTAGAGTCCCTTTATGTTAGTGTAGAGTCCCTTTATGTTAGTGTAGAGTCCCTTTATGTTAGTGTAGAGTCCCGTTATGTTAGTGTAGAGTCCCGTTATGTTAGTGTAGAGTCCCTTTATGTTAGTGTAGAGTCCCTTTATGTTAGTGTAGAGTCCCTTTATGTTAGTGTAGAGTCCCTTTATGTTAGTGTAGAGTCCCGTTATGTTAGTGTAGAGTCCCTTTATGTTAGTGTAGAGTCCCTTTATGTTAGTGTAGAGTCCCTTTATGTTAGTGTAGTGTCTCTTTATGTTAGTGTAGAGTCCCTTTATGTTAGTGTAGAGTCCCTTTATGTTAGTGTAGAGTCCCTTAACATTAGTGTAGAGTCCCTTTATGATAGTGTAGAGTTTCTCTTTGTTAGTGCACAGTCTCTTTATGTTAGTGTAGAGTCTCTTTATGTTAGTGTACAGTCCCTTTATGTTAGTGTAGAGTCCCTTTATGTTAGTGTAGAGTCCCGTTATGTTAGTGTAGAGTCCCTTAACATTAGTGTAGAGTCCCTTTATGATAGTGTAGAGTGTCTCTTTGTTAGTGCACAGTCTCTTTATGTTAGTGTAGAGTCCCTTTACGATAGTGTAGAGTCCCTTTATGTTAGTGTAGAGTCCTGTTATGTTAGTGTAGAGTCCCTTTACGATAGTGTTGAGTCCCTTTATGTTAGTGTAGAGTCTCTTTATGTTAGTGTAGAGTTCCTTTATGTTAGTGTAGAGTCTCTTTATGTTAGTGTAGATTCCCTTTATGTTAGTGTAGAGTCTCTTTATGTTAGTGTAGAGTTCCTTTATGTTAGTGTAGAGTCTCTTTATGTTAGTGTAGAGTTCCTTTATGTTAGTGTAGAGTACCTTTATGTTAGTGAAGATTACCGGTATGTAGTGCAGGGTACCTTTATGCTGGTGTAGAGTCCCTTTATGTTAGTGTAGATTTTCTTTATATTAGTGTGGAGTCTCTTTATGTTAGTGTAGAGTATCTTTATGTTAGTGTAGAGTCTCTTTATGTTAGTGTAGAGTCTCTTTATGTTAGTGTAGAGTCCCTTTAAGATAGTGTAGAGTATTTTTATGTTTGTGTACAGTCCCTTTATGTTAGTGTAGAGTCTCTTTATGTTTGTGTAGAGTCCCTTTAAGATAGTGTAGAGTCCCTTTATGGTAGTGTAGAGTCCCTATATGGTAGTGTAGAGTCCCTTTATGATAGTGAAGAGTCTCTTTTTGTTAGTGTAGAGTCTCTTTATGTTAGTGTAAAGTCCCTTTACGATAGTGTAGAGTACCTTTATGTCAGTGTAGAGTACCTCTATGTCAGTGTAGAGTTCCTTTATGTCAGTGTAGAGTACCTTTATATCAGTGAAGAGTACCTTTATGCTAGTGTAGAGTCCCTAATAATAGTTTAGAGCTCCAATTTTGTTAGTGTAGAGTCCCTGAAAGTAGAGCCTCTTAATAATAATAAGGTAAAGTAATTATACTTGTGTTGGGGTCTTTTCATGTTAGTGAAGAACTCCTATTATGTCTGTAGTTTAGGACACTGTAGAGCGTCTTTAAATTAGTTTAGATCACCTCAATGTTAGGTAGAGTCTCTTTACATTAGGGCACAGTCGCTTATAATAGTATAGAGCTCCTCTATGTTCGGATAGAGCGCCCCTACCTCTTTCCCCAACAGTTGAAACGTTTATGCTAATTTGCATCTTAAATACTAATATATATTTGTTTATGAATTTAATTCACGTTCATTTTGGCTGTGTATATATAAAGGATGAATTATATATACAACAGTTCAATAGGATTGGAAATGTTTATTGCGTATCTCCCCATATCAAGTGGTGTTATTTAAATATTAATCCTTGTATATACAGAACTGAATGAAACATTGTTACTTAAAGAACACAAATTAATTCACGCTAATGTATGAAAGTTATCATAAACAGACTATATTGTGAGACTCAGATACGTTGATGTTATTGCAATATATAATTATAAGTAGCCAACCGGTTTCAGTATTATGGTTACAACAGTAACGAACCGCTCTATGGACCGTGCTAACGCTGCGACTCCTTCACTAGAGTAACGCATCCCAGCCTTTACACAGGATTAATTCTAGATTTGTGGTGGTAGTTTCCAGAGTGTGTAATTCTTCGCCCTGGGAGATCTGTTCACTTCCTGCTCAGCGGTGAAGCAAAAATATCCGTATATAGATTTATCTCTTTCAGACTGAATCCTGTTCATTGTATCAACAAATGTCCCAACCACAGGTAAATAAAGGCAAGTCCTCATGTTGTGTTCCTGTTGCTGTCTAAATGGTCCGAGTCTTGTATCTGACCAGCAGACACCTCGAACCATTTCCGTCATTCATGCTAAAGTTGTGACATCACAGTGTCACACTCCAGCAGGTGTGGTGCTCCACACTGCCACACATCAGCAGGTCTGGAGCATCACAGTGTCACACACCAGAAGGTCTGGAGCATCACAGTGTCACACACCAGCAGGTATGGTGCTCACAGTGTCACACACCTGCAGGTGTGGTGCTCACAATGTCCTACCTCAGCAGGTCTGGTGCTCACAGTGTCACACACCAGCAGGTGTGGTGCTCCACAGTGTCACACCTCAGCAGGTCTGGTGCTCACAGTGTCACACACCAGCAGGTGTGGTGCTCCACAGTGTCACACACCAGCAGGTCTGGTGCTCACAGTGTCACACACCAGCAGGTGTGGTGCTCCCAGTGTCACACACCCGCAGGAACGTCTCTCTCCCCTTCAAGGTCCTCCACATTGTTTATTGAGACAGCGTTGACCTGGTCCCGGGTCCCCATCCCGCCGCCACACTCGCTTCTAAATATTTAAACCTCATCCAGCGGCGTGTCCACACCTTGCATCAATGTCTCACCTCCGTCCCCTGAACCCGTGTGCATCATGCCACCCCAGTGGGTCCAGACCCAAGTGCATCATGCCACACCAGTGGGTCCAGACCCAAGTGCATCATGCCACCCCAGTGGGTCCAGACCCAAGTGCATCATGCCACCCCAGTGGGTCCAGACCCAAGTGCATCATGCCACCCCAGTGGGTCCAGACCCAAGTGCATCATGCCACCCCAGTGGGTCCAGACCCAAGTGCATCATGCCACCCCAGTGGGTCCAGACCCAAGTGCATCATGCCACCCCAGTGGGTCCAGACCCAAGTGCATCATGCCACCCCAGTGGGTCCAGACCCAAGTGCATCATGCCACACCAGTGGGTCCAGACCCAAGTGCATCATGCCACCCCAGTGGGTCCAGACCCAAGTGCATCATGCCACCCCAGTGGGTCCAGACCCAAGTGCATCATGCCACCCCAGTGGGTCCAGACCCAAGTGCATCATGCCACACCTGTGGGTCCAGACCCAAGTGCATCATGCCACACCAGTGGGTCCAGACCCAAGTGCATCATGCCACCCCAGTGGGTCCAGACCCAAGTGCATCATGCCACCCCAGTGGGTCCAGACCCAAGTGCATCATGCCACCCCAGTGGGTCCAGACCCAAGTGCATCATGCCACCCCAGTGGGTCCAGACCCAAGTGCATCATGCCACCCCAGTGGGTCCAGACCCAAGTGCATCATGCCACACCAGTGGGTCCAGACCCAAGTGCATCATGCCACCCCAGTGGGTCCAGACCCAAGTGCATCATGCCACACCAGTGGGTCCAGACCCAAGTGCATCATGCCACACCAGTGGGTCCAGACCCAAGTGCATCATGCCACACCAGTGGGTCCAGACCCAAGTGCATCATGCCACACCAGTGGGTCCAGACCCAAGTGCATCATGCCACACCAGTGGGTCCAGACCCAAGTGCATCATGCCACACCAGTGGGTCCAGACCCACGTTAACTAGCTACACTAAACAGTCTCCAGACCCACGTTAACTAACTACACTAGACAGTCTCCAGACCCACGTTAACTAACTACACTAGACAGTCTCCAGACCCACGTTAACTAGCTACACTAGACAGTGTCCAGACCCACGTTAACTAGCTACACTAAACAGTCTCCAGACCCACGTTAACTAGCTACACTAAACAGTCTCCAGACCCACGTTAACTAGCTACACTAGACAGTCTCCAGACCCACGTTAACTAGCTACACTAGACAGTGTCCAGACCCACGTTAACTAGCTACACTAGACAGTGTCCAGACCCACGTTAACTAGCTACACTAGACAGTCTCCAGACCCACGTTAACTAGCTACACTAGACAGTGTCCAGACCCACGTTAACTAGCTACACTAGACAGTCTCCAGACCCACGTTAACTAGCTACACTAGACAGTCTCCAGACCCACGTTAACTAGCTACACTAGACAGTGTCCAGACCCACGTTAACTAGCTACACTAGACAGTCTCCAGACCCACGTTAACTAGCTACACTAGACAGTCTCCAGATCGGCAACGCGTGGGTCCGTGTCTGGTTCTGTCTGTATCTCTGTATCTCAGTCTGGATCTGTTTTTATATCTGTCTGTATCTCTATCTGTATCTCTATCTGTATCTCTGTCTGGCTCTGTCCGTATCTCTATCTGTATCTCTGTCTCTGTATCTCTATCTGGCCCTGTCTGTATCTCTGTTTTGCTCTGTTTTGCTCTGTCTGGTTCTGTCTGCATCTTTGTCTGGCTCTGTCTGTATCTCGGTCTTGCTCTGTCTGTATCTCTGTCTTACTCTGTCTGTATCTCGGTCTTGCTCTGTCTGTATCTCTGTCTTGCTCTGTCTGTATCTCTGTCAGGCTCTGTCTGTACCTCTGTTTGTCTCTGCCTGTATCTCTTTCTGGCTCTCTCTGTATCTCTGTTTGGCTCTGTCTGCATCTCAGCCTGTATCTCAGTTTGGAAATGTCGGTATTTTTTGAGGCTCTGTATCTATGTCTGGCACTGTCTGTATTTATGTCTGGCTCTGTTTGTATATCTGTCTGGCTCTGTCTGTATCTCTGTCTGGCTCTGTCAGACAGTGCCAGTCAGAGCCGGCTCTGACTGGCACTGTCCGTATCTCTGTCTGTCTCTGTATATATATATATATATATATATATATATATATATATATATATATATATATATATATATATATATATATATCTGACTCTTTCTGTATCTCTGTCTGTATTTCTGTCTGAATATCTGTCTGGCTCTCTTTGTATATCTGTTTGGCTCTATTTGTATGTCTGTATCTCTATTTGGCTTTTTCTGTATTTCTGTCTATATCTCTATCTGGGCCTGTATCTCTGTCTGGCTCTGTATCTATATATGTCGTGCTCTGTCTGTATCTTTGTCTTGCTCTCTGTCTCTATGTCCTGCTCAGTGTGTATTTCTGTCTTGCTATGTCTGACTCTATATGTATCTTTGTCTGACTCTCTGTGTATATCTATCTTGCTCTGTGTATAACTCTGTATGAATATCTCTCATTCCAAATCATTCTCTCTCCCAGCTCCCTTCTCGCCCTCTTACTTTCATTCTCTCTCATTCACTCCTTTTCATTCGCCCTCCCTCCCTACCCCTATTCTCTTTATTTCCCGTTCTCTCTTCCTCCCTTCGTTCCTGAGGAGGAACGGTGGGGAGCAGTCCTTGCTTTCCTGAGGGATTTCTCCTGCCATACCATAAGATAAGACACTGGGTTGTATTAACAGGATTGCAAGGAAGGGTAGATTTCACTGACAGTCTACTGAGCAGTTTCAGAGAGAGAGAACCCAGGTATTATATATATATATATATATATATATATATATATATATATATATATATATATATATATATATATATACATATATATATATATACATATATATATATATATATATATATATATATATATATATATATATATATATATATATATAATAATAATAATAATAAAATATATATATAAAGTAATGGTAAAGTCACAGTTAAATTTCTAGTAAGAGATTCGGCCAGCTCCATTATCACCTATTCTACACATTCACGTCTATTTAATCAAGAACTGCAGCCAACAACAACTTCCAGCCGTCTAGACAATACCACCAGTCTACCTACCCCACTGCCCGTCACCCCACCTCGCACCTGGGTCACTGGGAGACCACGCCCTTCGAAACAAGCAGTTTAAGTGAGCCAGTTCATAGTTAAAGAAGTCACCAGCGCCATCTGCCCGGCCGTCAATCTGTATAAATAGGGCTACCAACCTCTCCAAGATTCAGATTACTCCTGAGTGCTCTTGCTGAGTAGACCTGTTGACATACCCCGGTGTGGTAATAGAGCTATTCAGTTTGACTCACAGTATTCCTGCACCATATTTTCTAGTATTAACGTAACGTAAATTTAATTGTCTGTTTATCTTGTTTACTTTGCACTCTGTATAAAGCCAAATTTAATAACATTTTTATTTTTTAATTTGTTTAAAGTAAGATTTCTATTAAAGTAAAGTATTTTTAAATTTTTGTTCTGTATGGTTTCTCCTACAGTTAACCTCACAGTGAAGACATCTTTTGCAGTTTAACTTTTTTTTTTAAATATTTGGAGACTGGCATTATAGAGACTGCACGACCACCACCGTTTCCTGTCACAAATTGGAGGCCTGTCTTTGAGCTTAGCTCGGGTAAATGCTTCTAGACCCTTCACTTAAAGTTTTGGTAACTGTACTTTGCTTTATTACAAATTTAATTTTTCTGAATTCTTATTCTTTGACTAATTTTATTGTGCTTTATACTGTTGGCCTTCCAGATGTAGCATTTTATGATTGTTGGATGACTCTGAATTACGTGGTGTCATGTGGCCACAGTCATACTCGTGATTGAGTGTTCCATAATCTTTGCTATATCCTGTGTTTTCACCTTATTCTCGTCCCTACAGGAGAGTTCTCATTCAGACAGATCACCCCTTTGGTACCCTGGTACTATGGTCTGTCTTCGGGCCAAGTACACGCACATCATTGCAACCCGAACGTAGGAGGATATAGAGGGCCAAAGTTCCTCTCGCACCGACTGTGCTGTAAAGTTGGGACCCCTACAAGCAGTTCTCATCATTAACTGACACTTCGACACTAAGTGTCAGTCAGAGAATATGGTACTTACACAGGTAGGGAGTTAACATTCTTTTCCAGAGCACAAAGATTGTTAATTCTGTAAGTACTATCTAGTTTTAGTAGGAAACCTCTTACCTTTGCTCTCGCCATTTCATACAAGGTAAGAAATCCCTACATTTTTTGGACTACCATCGAGATAATTGTCTCAACATTAAAGTAGGATCCCTCTTGCCCTTATCCTCGTCATATAGAGTACCGGGTACAAGATTTCCTACTTCCTTGAAACACTTAGTTTCATTTTTGATCACTTACTAAAGTTAATTGTAACCTTGACTATTAAATTCAAACAGGATAGTTTACCGTTGCCACGTCATCCTGTCACTCTGACATTTCATATTTTGGTACATCCACCTGGGTATTCTCTTGCATGTATCTGCTATCATTCACCATGTTTCGTCTTTCCACATTTAGACAGAATCCAAACGATGAAGTGAGCACACTAGTTCGTGCCACCAAGGCGGAGATGCTTACTCTCGTAAATGAGTACCACTTTACAGCCCCACATGGACCCACTAAAACTGATTTGCACAACCTCATCCTGGACCACTTATTAGACAATGATGCTGTTACTCCTGAATCTCATGAACATTATTTAACTGCAGACAAGAACGCCTTGGCAGCTATAAAATTGAAGCTAGAGCTCGCTAACGCCGAACGTGAACGTCTCAAAGAACAAGCTGCCTTTGAAAAGGAAACTCTCCAGAGGAAGGAATGTGAAGTTACCCTAGAACGTGAGCGTGAAAAGGAAGCTCTTCAGCTCCAGAAAGACCTAGCTGCCCTACAACGTGAGCAGATTGAATTCCAACGTGAGCAAGAGAGGGAACAGCTTGAATTAAAAGAATGCGAGCTGGAGATACAACGTGAACACGATAAGAAGCAAGCCGCCAGTGCTCTAGACCACCGTAAGAAAGAACTTGACTTGGAAACCACACTCCACACTCGGCGCCAACAAGCTGAAGCTAAACTTCCGGTACGTTTTAATCTTTCACATGCAATTAAGTTAATGCCATCTTCTGTTGAAGTAGATGTCTTTTTACTTCATTTGAGGCTCTAGCTACCCAACTTAGCTGACCTCAGGATCAGTGGTCTGTGCTTCTCAGGTCTCATTTAACAGGTAGAGCTGCAGTGACTCGCAGTACTATAGCGTCTGAAACCGACTACATGGTACTGAAGCAAGCAGTGCTCGATGCCTACCTCCTCTCCACCGAGACCTACAGACGTAAGTTCAGGGATTACCTTAAAGCAAGTGCTACCACTTATCTAGAGTTTGCAAATAACAAGAAGAGGTATTTTATGAAGTGGCTGGAAGCCGCAAAAGTCTCCACCTTTACAGTTCTCGTCAACCTCATCCTGGTGGAAGAATTCCTCAGGCGTGTATCTAATCCAATACGTCTCTACCTAGCCGACAAGGAAGAAAACAACTTTACCCGATGTGCTCAATTGGCTGACTCTATTCTCAAAGTACCATCTGGCGCACCTTCTAGTAAGTCAACCTGGTCTAGTCCTACAAATGTGAGTACCAGCAATGTGAACTCGTTGTATTGCATATATTGCAGAACCTATGGACATGCCATAGAAAAGTGTTCTAAGAACAAGGGCATCAGTGAGACTCCTAAACCCAAATCAACTCCTCCTAACCCAGTAAGCCTCTTATGAGTATTCGTGTTAACTCCAATTATCTTTCTCTCTTCAACAGACACCTGTATGCCGGAACTGTCTCTGCCAGTTGTGGAGATTTGGAGGAAAGGTTCAAAATGAAGATCTTGAGAGACATGGCTGCGCTACAGTCTATTCTTCTGAAGTTAGCTGTACCCAACGTCACCTACACCAGAGAAACTGTTCTCATCATGGACCTAACTGCTACTACACCATATCCCCTTGCCCGAGTCCGCCTGGATTGTCTCTTTATACAAGGTAAAGTCCAAGTCGCCATCCGGGAAAAGCCTTTTCCCAAGTCAGGAGTTCAACTTCTCCTGGGCAACGTCTTGGCCGAAGGTCAACAACCTACGAATCTAATTATCGTCGATAAACCACAGGTATGTAACTCAGCAGTGGAAAATCCTGTTTTGCAGTTTGTTAAAGAAGAGGACCCCATCTACAGATGATCCTGATGAAGTCTCTCCTGTTTTGGTGACGATGCGAGCTCGAGCAGCACTCCTGCAACCAGCTGCTCCATCTAATACAGCTGTCTCTCAAGATTCTCAGAACCTCCCACCGAATCTCAGCGTTCAGGAGTTCTGTAAGTTGCAGAGAGAGGATCCTACCCTAACATCTTTATTCTTTCAGGCTGAAACACAATCGGATAGTATCCCTGGGATCTTTGTAGAGAACCAACTACTCTACCGTAAGTATAGACCCAGCAAATTGAAGGACGACGACGATTGGGTTACCGTTAATCAACTGGTAGTTCCCACCAGCCTACGGCCCGATATCTTGCATCTGGCCCATGGACCACTATCACACTACGGCTTTAAAAAGACCTACAAGGCCCTAAAACAGGACTACTACTGGCCAGGTATGATTCGAGATGTCAAAACCTTCGTAAAAAATTGTCACATGTCTCAGATGACAGGTAAGCCGAACGCTCCTCTATTAAAGGCACCCCTAATACATGTACCAGTGTCTTCTGAGCTGTTCAGCGATACCATCAGCTATAACGAGCCTCTGTTCCAGAGAGGCTCAGGTAATATTCCTTTTTATACTATCCCGTGTTCTACCATCAGGTATTCTACAGCAGTTTCCGTCCAGAACAGTACAGCTGCTAACGTTGTGAAACGCCTCGGAAAGAAGTGCCCGCAGTACGGACACCAACAGGAAAGTCAGGCAAAGTGTGATACCATTTACTCCAACGACCTGAGTAAGACAACCATCATCACCAAGGTATTGTCTAATCCTCCTCGTTGTACTTGGACTGACGACAATGGTTTTAAATTTTCGATCTATTCCAACACCAGGAAAGATCCTTCTCTCTTCGAACCAAATCGAAATAAACGTGCTCCTCCAGACAACTTTACCAGCCCTCAGCAAAAATACTGTAAGACAAACTTGCCTTCCATTGCGTTTGAAAGGCGTAAATCCTTGTCTAGTACTAACTCCATTTTCGCCCTGCCAGGTATTAGAAAACCTTCAGTATTAGAAAGCCTATCCTGGCGATAGGAACACCATCACACCACTGCGAGATGGGATCATGAACTATAGCTACAGTCGTCAGAGAGGAGCCACTCGACATCCTGCCCGACGTGCAACACAACGTATCGTCTAATCTCCTAGGTTACAACTTCAACCTCTCCTCGGACTTCAACATTCTTTGGTCCCTCCGTCAGGATCAGTTCCCAAACTTCGCTGAATCCTGCATCACCATGTGAACATCATGTATCACAATCTCCTTCAGTTCCTACTGCTAGCCAAGTTCTCCAGTCAGCGCTTGCTATGCTGGGCCTTGCATCAGAGGAACAATCTCACCCTCTCCTTGGACCACCATTCTCGTCGATCCATTCAGCAGGCTGGATTCTACAGCAGATTCATACTTCACAGAGTCCTGCAGTGCTACCTCAACGTCTTCAAGCACCATCTTCTCCAGCTTCTGCAGCAGACCCGGTTTACCAACCAACATCTGCTTCACTGGGCCCTGTACCTGCAGAACTTCAACATCATCATCAACTTCATCAAAAACTCCAACAACGTCGTCGCCGACGCACTTTCAAGAATCCACGGAGTGGACTCATCCACTCCTACTATTCTACACTCCGCTGCAGTCGAGTAGGCAATAGGAGCAGGTTTCAGGGAGAGCTGTCACGGTAAAATTTCTAGTAAGAGATTCGGCCAGCTCCATTATCACCTATTCTACACATTCACGTCTATTTAATCAAGAACTGCAGCCAACAACAACTTCCAGCCGTCTAGACAATACCACCAGTCTACCTACCCCACTGCCCGTCACCCCACCTCGCACCTGGGTCGCTGGGAGACCACGCCCTTCGAAACAAGCAGTTTAAGTGAGCCAGTTCATAGTTAAAGAAGTCACCAGCGCCATCTGCCCGGCCGTCAATCTGTATAAATAGGGCTACCAACCTCTCCAAGATTCAGATTACTCCTGAGTGCTCTTGCTGAGTAGACCTGTTGACATACCCCGGTGTGGTAACAGAGCTATTCAGTTTGACTCACAGTATTCCTGCACCATATTTTCTAGTATTAACGTAACGTAAATTAAATTGTCTGTTTATCTTGTTTACTTTGCACTGTGTATAAAGCCAAATTTATTAACATTTTTATTTTGTGATTTGTTTAAAGTAAGATTTCTATTAAAGTAAAGTATTTTTAAATTTTTGTTCTGTATGGTTTCTCCTATAGTTAACCTCACAGTGAAGACATCTTTAGCAGTTTAACTTTTTTTTTTCCTTTTCATCTGGCATACAGGATACCTTAACCACTCGACCAACACGACCAGACAAAAGAGGATGGTCGCCGAGGCTAATTCTCCATCCTCCCGCCGGCACTTTGATGGTAATCTTGGGCATGGTATTCTATCAAATCACCTCATTTTTTGGGGCACACACACACACACACACATATATATATATATATATATATATATATATATATATATATATATATATATATATATATATTTATAAATAAATGAAAACTCCACACCCCAGAAGTGACTCGAACCCTGACCTGCAGGAGCACACTGCAACTGGTGTCACGGTGCCTTAAGCCACTCGGCCATCAGTGACCACACATAAGGAGGTGAAAGCCGAAGTTATTTGATCCCTTCCCCCAGCGGCACTTTGATGGTAATCTTGGGCATAGCTATTTCATCAAATTACTTCATTTTAGTGCTGTCACTGATGGTTGAGTGGATTAAGGCAGTGGCCGCATTCACTGATTTATGACCGCATAAATCTGAATTCAACCATTCAGATATTTCTGGTGATTGTCTGGTTGTAAGAGATTATATGTTCCTTGATGAAGCCCTGTTGTTTATGCATTGTTAATCGCCTGGAAAGAGACATTGTTGTCTTGCCTATATACTGAGTTCTTTGGGGCTTACAGTCCCTAAGTGGGCATTTTAAAGCGTAGACGAAGTTGGTTTCCTTCAAGGGGTTCTGCTTGGTGTCTGGAGAGTTTTTCATGAGTAGATTGGTCGTTTTTTGGTTTTATAGTAAATTATCAACTATTAACAGGACAATTTACTATATTTAAGACCCCGAACAAATATAGAAGCACCAAGAGGAAGTATGGGCCAATAGGGCTTCTGCAGTTTCTTCCATTCTTATGTTTGTATACCCATTGGTTCGTGTTCTGTCATGTGCAAATGTCAATCGCCTCACCCAAAACTTTTGTACCATGCCCAAGATTACCATCAGAGTGCCGGCCGGGGGATGGGGAATTAGCCTCGGCTACTATCCTCTTTCGTCCGGTCGTGTTGGTCGTGTGGTTAAGGTGTCCTGTACGCCAGATGCAGATGGCTCCTGGCAGCATGGGTTCGAGTCACTTCTGGGGAGTGAGTTTTCAATTTATATATATATATATATATATATGTATATATGTATATATATATATATATATATATATATATATATGTATATATATATAATATATATATATATATATATATATATATATATATATATATATATAAATAAAGTTGGTATATATATGTGTGTGTTATATATATACGTGTGTCTGTGTTTTGTGTTAACTAATGTCTTTGAAAATGTAATAAGTTTTACGAAACGCGCTCAAGTGTCGCGTCAGACTAAGAAATAAAAATGAATTTTGGAGAATTCATCTTTGAGTTACCATCAACAGTGAAAAGAAACGTAAGAAAGATCGAGAAAATTCGTGTTAGAATTATTAATCTTACTTTTTCGGTCATATTTAATAATATATGTCTACAGGAAAGACTGCTACCAAAATATACTAATATATATATATATATAATATATATATATATTTGTTTTTTTCCTTTATTGTGTATTTAAAGGTTACAAAACATACAAGACAAATGCCTAAAGGTTATGGATCTCTTGAAGCTCCTCCGCTTCTGGACAGGAACCGAGGACGCAGCAAGCATTTCCCCTCTGGATCGCCACACTGAGACGCTGAAACAAAAAACTGGAAGCCCTTGGGTCTCTGGTGACGTCAATGAGCTTGGAACCCAATTCCTTGAGAAATCCCAAGGCACTCTTGCCCCAGGGGCCATGCGTCTCAGACGCTATGGGAACAAAGAGGTATTGACCTTCCAGTCGCCTGTACTTGAGTGATTTAGCTGTTTCCTTGTGGTTGGCCGCCCCACCTGCGTGATCAGCTCCGAAGTGTACATAGGTGTCAGCCAGGGTGGATACACATGTGTAGTCCCACACCAACTGTCTACCCTCCTTCCATGAGTATATGGTGATGCCATCAGGGCAAAGTGCGGGGAAATCCGGGTTTTGGACCCCTAGGATGCGAGGTTCTCTCTCCGCTGGGCACCTAGCTGAGACGAGAAATTATATATATATATATTTATTTATATATATATTTATTTATATATATATATATTTATTTATATATATATATATTTATTTATATATATATATATTTATTTATATATATATATATTTATTGATATATATATTTATTTATATATATATATATATATTTATATATATATTTATTTATATATATATATATATATATATATATATATATATATATATATATATATATATATATTTATATATATATATATATGTCGTACCTAATAGCCAGAACGCACTTCTCAGCCTACTATTCAAGACCCGATTTGCCTAATAAGCCAAGTTTTCATGAATTAATGTTTTTTCGTCTACCTAACCTACCTAACCTAACCTAGCTTTTTTTGGCTACCTAACCTAACCTTACCTATAAATATTGGTTAGGTTAGGTTAGGTAGGGTTGGTTAGGTTCGGTCATATATCTACATTAATTTTAACTCCAATAAAAAAAAATTGACCTCATACATAGAGAAAAGGGTTGCTTTATCATTTCATAAGAAAAAAATTATAGTAAATATATTAATTCAGGAAAACTTGGCTTATTAGGCAAATCGGGCCTTGAATAGTAGGCTGAGAAGTGAGTTCTGGCTACTAGGTACGACATATATATATATATATATATATATATATATATATATATATATATATATATATATATATATATATATATATATATATATATATACATACAGTTTATATACGTATATTTATATTGTTAAAAATATCTATTAGTGTAGTGACAGTGGTTCAAGTGTAAATCAAGATGAGGCACGAGATAAACCTTTTCAAGTTCGTGTAATACTGTAATACAAACTTTTGATTGGACAAGAATTTAATTAAAAGTTTATTTACTTTGCTAACTAACTTTCGACACACGAATATACCTTCAGAATACTAGATACTTATAGCTTACTCACACACACCCATCACCACACTCACACACACCCATCACCACACTCACACACTCCCATCACCACACTCTCTCACACCCATCACCACACTCTCACACACCCATCACCACACTCTCACACACACCCATCACCACACTCTCACACACCCATCACCACACTCTCACACACCCATCACCACACTCTCACACACACCCATCACCACACTCTCACACACCCATCACCACACTCTCTCACACCCATCACCACACTCACACACACCCATCACCACACTCTCACACACACCCATCACCACACTCTCACACACCCATCACCACACTCACACACACCCATCACCACACTCACACACACCCATCACCACACTCTCACACACACCCATCACCACACTCTCACACACACCCATCACCACACTCTCACACACCCATCACCACACTCTCACACACCCATCACCACACTAACACACACCCATCACCACACTCACACACACCCTTCACCACGAGGGTGGTGAAGGGGGCTACAAGGGGGCCTCGTAGCCTGGTGGAAAACGCGCAGGACTCGTAATTCTGTGGCGCGGGTTCGATTCCCGCACGAGGCAGAAACGAATGGGCAAAGTTTCTTTCGCCCTGAATGCCCCTGTTACCTAGCAGTAAATAGGTACCTGGGAGTTAGTCAGCTGTCACGGGCTGCTTCCTGGGGTGTGTGTGTGTGTGGTGTGGGGAAAAAAGTAGTTAGTAAACAGTTGAGAGGCGGGCCGAAAGAGCAAAGCTCAACCCCCGCAAACACAACTAAGTGAATACACTCTGCTGGTAAGAAAAGGCTGGGACTTTGAGGAAATGGTTATTCAGGGCTGTGAAGGTTTCAGTGACTATATAACAGGTAGAATAGCAACCAGAGGACAAAAAATTGTAGTCACAGTCATATATAACCCGCCACCAAATGACAGAAGACCCAGACAGGAATATGATAGAATCAACATGGCCACCATTAACATAATAGAGAGAACAGCGTCTCTCGCTAGTAGGAATGAATCTGGACTACTAATCATGGGGGGGATTTCAACCACGGGAAGATTGATTGGAGAACAGAGACCCGCATGGAGGATTAGGTACACGGAGAGCTAAGCTGCTGGACGTGGCAACAAGAAACTTTCTTAGTCAGCATATCAAGGGACAGACAAGAATGAGAGGGGAGGATGAACAGGCTATGCTTGATCTGATATTTACCCTAAATGAGTGGGATATAAGGGAGGTTAAGATGGAAGCACCCTTAGGAATGAGTGATCACAGTGTATTGATATTTGAGTACCTGGAAGAGCTAGGAATTATCTCCCCCCAAAAAGAACTAGAAAACAAAAGACTGTCATACTGAAAGGGGAATTATGAGGGGATGAGAAGTTTCCTAAGGGATATACCATGGGACACAGACCTCAGAGCTAAGTCTGTACAAGACATGGACTATGTCACCCAAAAGTGTCAGGAGGCAGTAAACAGGTTTATCCCGGCCCAAAGGGAAAAATCCGAGAAGCAAAAGAAGAATCCATGGATTAACAGGGCATGTATGGAAGCAAAAGTACTGAACAAAAGGGCGTAGAGGAACTAACGAAATAACAGAACACCAAAAAGCAGAGAGAGATACCAGAGAACCAGGAATGAGTATGTTAGTGTGAGAAGAGCAGCAGAGAAAAATTATGAAAATGATATAGCAAGCAAAGCCAAGACCAATCCAAAGCTACTCCACAGTCACATCAGGAGGAAAACATCAGTGAAAGAACATGTAATGAAACTTAGAACAGGCGAGGACAGGTATACAGAGAATGACAAAGAGGTGTGTAAGGAACTCAACAAAAGTTTCCAGGAGGTCTTCACAATAGAACATAATGAGGTCACTGCGCTAGGAGAGGGGTCAGTAAACCAGGCGGCCTTGGAAGGGTTCGAAATTACGAGAGATGAGGTCAAGAGACACCTGTTGGATCTGGATGGGAGAAAGGCTGTTGGTCCAGACGGGATCTCACCATGGGTATTGAAAGAGTGTGCAGAGGTACTCTGCTTGCCACTCTCCATAGTGTATAGTAGGTCACCGGAGACGGGAGACCTACCAGAAATATGGAAGGCGGCTAATGTGGTCCCAATATACAAAAAGGGTGACAGACAAGAGGCACTGAACTACAGGCTAGTGTCCTTAACTTGCATACCATGCAAAGTGTTGGAGAAGATCGTGAGAAAAAATCTAGTAACACATCTGGAGAGAAGGGTCTTCGTGACAAATCGCTAACATAGGTTCAGGGAGGGTAAATCTTGCCTTACTGGCTTAATAGAATTCTACGATCAGGTGACAAAGATTAAGCAAGAAAAAGAGGGCTGGGCGGACTGCATTTTCTTGGATTGTCGGAAAGCCTTTGACACAGTACCCCATAAGAGGCTGGTACATAAACTGGAGAGACAGGCAGGAGTAACTGGTAAAGTGCTCCAGTGGATAAGGGAATACCTAAGCAATAGGAAGCAAAGAGTTGCAGTGAGGGGTGAGACTTCAGATTGGCGTGAAGTCACCAGTGGAGTCCCACAGGGCTCTGTACTCGGTCCTATCCTGTTTCTGATATACGTGAACGATCTCCCGGAGGGTATAGACTCATTCCTCTCAATGTTTGCTGACGATGCCAAAATTATGAGAAGGATTAAGACAGAGGAGGACTGCTTGAGGCATCAAGAAGATCTAGACAAACTAAAGGAATGGTCGAACAAATGGTTGTTAGAGTTTAACCAAAGCAAATGTAGTGTAAAGAAGATAGGTATAGGGAGCAGGAGGCCATTTACAAGGTATCATTTGGGAGATGAAATTCTACACGAGTCAGAGAGAGAGAAAGACCTGGGGGTTGATACCACGCCAGACCTGTCCCCTGAAGCCCATATCAAGAGGATAACATCAGCGGCATATGCCAGGCTGGCCATCATACGAACGGCATTCAGAAACTTATGTAAAGAATCATTCAGAACTTTGTATACCACATATGTCTGGCCAATCCTGGAGTATGCAGCCCCAGCATGGAGTCCATGTCTAGTCAAGGATACGACTAAACTGGAAAAGGTTCAAAAGTTTGCCACCAGACTAGTACCCGACCTGAGAGGTATGAGCTACGAGGAGAGACTACGGGAATTAAACCTCACTTCGCTGGAAGACAGAAGAGTTAAGGGGGACCTTGACATGATCACCACATTCAAGATTCTCAAGGGAATTGATAGGGTAGATAAAACAGGCTATTTAACACAAAGGACACACGGACTAGAGGACACAGGTGGAAATTGAGCTCCCAAATGAGCCACAGAGATATTAGAAAGAACCTTTTTAGTGTCAGAGTGGTTGACAAATGGAATGCATTAGGAGGTGATGTGGTGGAGGCTGACTCCATACACAGTTTCAAGTGTAGATATGATAGAGCCCAATAGGCTCAGGAATCTGTACACCTGTTGATTGACGGTTGAGAGGCGGGACCAAAGAGCCAGAGCTCAACCCCTGCAAACACAACTAGGTGAGTACAACTAGGTGAGTACACACACACCCATCACTACACTCACACACACCCATCACCACATTCTCACACACACACACCCATCACCACACACACACTCATCACTACATTCACACATACCCATCACCACACTCACACACACTCATCACCACACTCACACACCCATCACAACACTCACAGACACTCATCACCACACTCACACACACCCACCACCACACTCTCACACACCCATCACCACACACTCACACACCCATCACCACACTCTCAAACCACATATCATCACACTCACACACACCCATCACCACAGTCTCACACACCAATCACCACACTCTCACACACCCATCACCACACTCACACACACCCATCACTACACTCACACACACCCATCACCACATTCTCTCACACACACACACACCATGGATACACACACCTATCTCACCATGGATACTAAAGGAAGGTGCAGAAGCACTAAGTGTGCCACTCTGTATGGTGTATAACAGGTCACTGGAAACAGGAGACCTACCAGAAAGTTGGAAGACAGCTAACGTGGTCCCAATATAAAAAAGGGTGACAGGCAAGAGGCACTGAATTACAGGCCAGTTTCCTTAACTTGCATACCATGCAAGGTGATGGAAAAAATCGTGAGAAAAAGGCTCGTAGAGCATCTGGAGGGAAATAACTTTGTAACGCACCACCGACATGGGTTCAGAGATGGAAAATCGTGCCTCACAGGTTTAATAGAATTTTATGACCAGGCAACGAAAATTAGGCAGGAAAGAGAAGGGTGGGCCGACTGAATTTTCCTGGATTGCCAAAAAGCCTTTGACACAGTACCCCATAAAAGGCTGTTAAAAAAGTTGGAGCAACAGGCAGGAGTAAAAGGGAAGGCGCTCCAGTGGATAAGGGAGTACTTAAGCAACAGGAAAAAGCGGGCAACGGTGAGGGGAGGAGACATCAGAGTGGCGAGATGTCACCAGCGGAGTCCCACAGGGCTCAGTACTTGGACCCATCCTGTTTCTAATATATGTGAACGATCTTCCAGAGGGTATAGACTCATTCCTCTCAATGTTTGCAGATGATGCAAAAATTATGAGAAGAATCAAGACGGATGAAGATAGACAGAGACTACAGGATGACCTGGATAAACTGGAGGAATGGTCTAGAAAATGGCTGCTAAAGTTCAACTCAGGAAAGTGTAAGGTGATGAAATTAGGCGAAGGGAGCAGGAGGCTGAACACAAGGTATCATCTGGGAGGGGAAATCCTGCAAGAGTCAAATAGAGAGAAGGATCTGGGAGTTGATATCACACCGAACCTGTCCCCAGAGGCCAACATCAAAAGAATATCCTCAGCGGCATATGCTAGACTGGCCAACATAAGAACTGCCTTCAGAAACTTGTGTAAGGAATCTTTCAGAACCCTGTATACCACTTATGTAAGACCAATCCTGGAGTATGCAGCTCCAGCCTGGAGTCCATACCTAGCTAAACACAAGACAAAAATAGAGAAGATTCAGCGGTATGCCTCCAGGCTCGTCCCGGAACTGAGAGGATTGAGCTACGAGGAAAGGCTAAAGGAGCTGAACCTCACATCCCTGGAAAACAGAAGAGTAAGGGGAGACATGATAACCACCTACAAAATTCTCAGGGGAATTGACAGAGTGAACAAAGACAAACTCTTCAGCACGAGTGGGACACGAACAAGGGGACACAGGTGGAAACTTAGTACCCAGATGAGCCACAGAGACATTAGAAAGAATTTTTTCAGTGTCAGAGTAGTTAATATATGGAATGCACTAGGAAGTGATGTGGTGGAGGCTGACTCCATACACAGTTTCAAATGTAGATATGATAGAGCCCAGTAGGCTCAGGAATCTGTACACCAGTTGATTGACAGTTGAGAGGCGGGACCAAAGAGCCAAAGCTCAACCCCCGCAAGCACAATTAGGTGAGTACAATTAGGTGAGTACACCCATCACCACACTCTCACACACCCATCACCACACTCTCACACTCACATACCCATCACCACACTCACACACCCATCACCACACTCACACACCCATCACCACACTCTAACACACCCATCACTATACCCCCACACACCCATCACCACACTCACACACAGCCATCACCACACTCACACACACCCATCACCACACTCACACACACCCATCACCACACTCACACACACCCATCACAACACACACACACATACCCATCACCACACTCTCACACTCACACACCCATCACCACACTCTCAAACACCCATCACCACACTCTCACACACCCATCACCACACTCCCACACACCCATCACCACACTCACACACACCCATCACCACACTCTCTCACACACACACCCATCACCACACTCTCATACACACACATCCATCACCACACTCACACACACCCATCACCTCACTCACACATACCCATCACCACACTATCACACACCCATCACCTCACTCACACACACCCATCCCCACACTCACACACAACCATCACCACACTCACACACACCCAACACCACACTCACACAAACACACACCATCACCACACTATCACACACCCATCACCTCACTCACACACAACCATCCACCACACCTAAGGTTTTCAGGTTGGGCTGGTACAACAAGGACAGAAACCGACTTGTAAAGGTGGTGTTTACAAACGAAACCACGAAGGAGGACATTCTCGAAAGGAAGAGTCGTCGGCAGCATATGGAGGGATACAAAAAAGTATTCCTGCAGAGGGACAGGACGAAGGAGGAGAGAGACAGGGCAGCAGAGGCAAGGAGGAAGTGCAGGGAGAGAGGAGCAAACCAGGAAATCACAGCCCTCAACACAACAGTCCCAGAGACAAGAGGAGAACCCAAAACCAGCATCCCAGCAACACCAGAGGGGGGGGGGGGGCAACACCACCACCCCCCTCTGCATAGAAACCCTCCCTTCCCCTCACCCTACCTGCCCCCACCCAACCCTCCCTCACCCCCCACCCCATTCTGACACTGACACCCCTTCCCCATTCCCATCATGTCCCCCCTCCCACCTTTTTCCCCCCTGTCCCTCCTCCCACCTTTTTCCCCCTGTCCCCCCTCCCCCTTCATCCCATACCCTCCCTATCCTTCCAGATAGGGAGGGTATGGGATGAAGGGTTTCAGAATTGTTGTTCGCAACCAGAAACTAAAGTGCCCACGCCGTCAGCCGCCAAGACACCTGCAAAGTCACCCGCCATCACCACCCATTACACCTAAGCATCGTCAATAATTATACCAGTCCGAGGTCCTACCATCAACATCTACTCTAGGTCAACGTTCTCATAAAGTTAGGCATGATATGTATCAGCAAGTACAATTTCTCATCAGTGAAGGAAGTGGACAATTCCTGCACCAGCTATTTTGAATCTCCTGTGCTACCCACCGCCGCTCACCACATGTCTTGTGTGTGTTCATCTTTACTATTCCAGATAGTGCAATCGTCGCTTTCTGGAGAACAATATGGTGTTAACCTGCATTTGACTGTAGTGACGCCATCATCATCTCTGCCATCATGTCGCCATTGCTCCATCCCCCATCAGTGGACTTTTTTGCTAAGCTAGGTAGTGTCACCTGTGAACCCTTCGCCATCATCATCGCAACGTCATCGTTGTTGCAACATCGTCTATCCTAGTCAACTTCATCTCATCCCCTGTGTCGTCAACCCAAGCTTTGCGTCACCCCTGCAAGGTGCGCCACTGTCTCCCCAGAAGTAAACAAACCACCCACGCTCCTCTCCACACGCCTCGACGCCGTTTCTCCTATTTGGCTGCTAGTGAATTGTATATCCTGCAGTCCTGAGTTAAGTAATTGTTAGCTGAGACTTACATGGCTAAAAAATAAGTGTTTAAACAGTGTAGTAACCGCTGTACCCTTCTTAACTCTCCTGCAATCACTAGTTAAATATCGGAGTAGTCTGCCTACTACACACACAGTTTCTCTGTGGTGTTTTTATATATTTCCTGAGCTCACAACAAATTTTATTTTTCCATTAGTAATATTCCAAGTGTTTTACAAATACATTCTGATTCAATTCAGTAAGAAATATTGTTTTTCTTGCAGTGAAAGACTTGCACATTAGACTATTTTTTATCATTTCCCCAGATCATATTTTGAAGTTTGTTCTTCAGTATTTAAATTTGTATGTTACCATAGCATGTTACAAACTTAAGTGTTCCTCACGTTACCTGTGTTTAGTATTTTTTACCTGTTGATTACAGCAGTTATTGTAACATTTGCAAAGTAACTTATATTAATTCACCTGTCCATTTGATTCAAACTTTTACAGAAAGTCAGTTTTGTTTTAAGTTCTTGACATACTGCAAGTAGCTTACTTAATCTGATTGTTCAATTCTCCTTGAATGATTTACTACTGAGTCAATTAATTATTTCTGATTTTTGAGTTTTTAATGTAATTTCCTGCATTTACATGTTGATCCCATTTTGTGTACATGTCATTGTTTCTGCATTGTTTAATTGCTAAATATGTATATATATGTATTCATTTCATATATTCTGGTTCAATTAATTACATAAAGTCAATTTCAAGTCATATTCATACCAGATTGCAATTTTAATTTACAATTTTGTTTAATTTTCATTTGTGTTTTGTCTAACTACATTTTAAATTCTTATTTTTGTCATTCACTTGCTTGAGCCTGGTCTGATATTTTGAGTGTTTTGTTATTTTTGTACATCCTATTTTATGCCTAGTGTGTCTAATTATAATAAATGTTCTAACATAAATTCCACTTTAGTGACAATGTCTAACCCTGTTGCAACTCCTTCTAACTCAAATGGAGCAGTTGCTTGTAATAATGTTTAGTGTTCAGATTTTTTCTGCCATCGTTTTGTTAACAAGGGAGACCTGGACCCATACAGATTAGTTAAGAAAATTGCCACCATGCAACCTGGTGAATCGTATAATTCATTTACTCGCCATCTAGATCAGTATTTGTACGCTTTAGAGACTACAATGTTGAGTTGATCATAGGTGAACGAAGACAAGTTATTGACCCCGGTGGCAATGACCAAAATTATAGGTTTTGTGTCATTAGTGCATTTTGCCCCCCGAACACACCAAACCTATTTGAGAACAGCAAAATTTTGGTACAAAACACGAAATTAGAGAAGTGTTTAAGTAAGTGTTTAAGAAGTGTTTAAGTTTAATAATGTGGCAGATAAATTAGCTCCCAAAAATGTCCAACCGTTGCCACCCCCAGATACTGTAAATGTAGTAACAAGCTCTCAGCGCTCTCCTCCCACAAACTCACAAAATTCTTGGTCGCAGAATCGCGCCAATTGTCGTAACCCGCAGTCCAATTCTCCTTTTCATAAGTTGCTGAGACACTATAGTACACGACCAGCCACTGCCTTATGTTGACATCGTGGTAAGACAAACCACCTAACAAAGGATTACTGGTCAGCACCTAGGGGTCATCACCCCCCTAGACAATTTTCTCGGTCTCCTCGTCATTCTAATAACTTAGGCTCCCATATTGCAAGTATCATAAACAAGTTGGCTACCACACTGCAGATTGTAGAGCTCGGCAAAGGTCACCCTCCCCACCTTGTAGCTTCCATGGTCAATCTTGGCAAGGCACACAGTGTCCAAGATATTATCAGCACGCCCGTAATTACAATAATCAGTCCAATTACAATGCCCAATCATAGAACAATGAAGCCCAAAATGTTCACTCCATGTCGTCTGGGGTATCCTAACAATCTTCTAACCCAGTCAAGTTAGCCAGTCCTAGTGCCCTCCCTGTGTATTCAGTAGCTACCCAAAATAGATTTGGACACCTGACAGAGGAGGACACTGACTCTAGACCTGTTATATATGTTGATGGAACCCAAGTGAATTTGACCCAGACCAGATGCAGATAACCTAGGCAACATAAGTCAGTGAATTATACAGTCTCTAGTGATGATCTTCTAGTATCTGCCGCTGTCCATTGTAGAGTTTTAAAAGTCTTTGTTGATTCGGATGCTAAAATAAATATTGTCAAAACTTAAGCTCAATAGATATATTGCAAGTAAGCATTTTGTCACAGTAAGAAAGTCACCCAGAACTTTTCTGAGTGGTGTTTCAGGAAATAAAGCTACAGCCATGGGGGAAATTGACCTCCCACTCAAGTTAAAGGACATCATGCTGTCCATAACATGCCTAGTTGTTGACAGTATCCACTTTCCAGGTGACATATTACTAGGTTTGTACACCATGATGGATGGAAACATTGCATTGTTTTCCAACTGTTGGAATATGAGTATTAAAAATAAAGTCATACCTTTATGTAGTATGTATAGTCATGAGTTCAACTGTGAGACAGATTATGTTCATCTTGTTGCTGACCGACTTGCTAGTGTTGGTTTGTCAGATCCTCATCGCAGTAGCATACCCGAGAAAACAGGCACTCAATTGAAGCATCATAGTTGTGCTGTTGCTCAGGAGAGTGAGTATAAAGTCTTTCTTAGGGGTGGGGGTGGGGGGGGGGGTGGAAGCCCTAACAAATTCTCGTTGTCTTGCTCGCCTGGCGGCTTCCATCTCTGAGGTCAGTGGTTCCACAGCTGCTGACACTGTGCTGCACTCTCATTCTCTCACAAGAGTAAGAGTTAAGATTCAGGGAGTGCCTGAGTTATCAAATGTCATTGCAGAAAGAGGAACGTGTAAAGTGAACGGTACGTTTGTTGTACAAACAGGACAGTAGAGTACCGTTGCATTGTATGTTGTAAATACTAGGATGCAAACATCCGTCTCCAGTCTGACAACTACGCTGCAGATTTTGCCCATTACTCATTAACCAGCGCAAGTGGAGAATGATGTCTCCCTGGAACATGCTGTGAGTATGCTCTCGCCAGGAGAACAGGGTTCTCAGTCAGAGGTGCAAGCGCAACACCACAGTCCTACTGATTTCGCTGACTCCATGGTTCAACTTTTCGAAATTGTGAATTAAAATAGAGCAGTTGTAGCTTTATCAGGAGAAAAGTTAGGTCTCACTCATCTTATCATGCTTAAAATATACCTTGAACAAGGAACTAGACCAATTTATGTACTAGCTTTTCGTCTACTGCATTCACAGAGAGCAGAAGCTGATAAACTTATTGAAGAAATGTTACAGGGTGATGTGATTTAGTCAAGTACTTCGCCATAGAATGCTCCATTGATTCTTGTAACAAAACGAGATGGGACATGGAGACCGGTAATAAACTAATTTTCATTTCAAAAGAATGCTATTTGGGCTGCAGAGTAGTCTAATAACCTTTTCAAGGCTCATGGTGAATCTCTTTTGTAGATTGATAGGTAGTATCCTTCTAGTGTGCCTGGATTATCTCATAATCATGTCGCAAGATGTTCAGACTCACATCCAGAACGTTAAGAAAGTACTTGCAAAGCTCGCAGAAACAAATTTAACAATAAAACTTTCCTTTGCTCATTTTTAAAGGAAAAAATTTATTTTCTAGGCCCTACAGTAACCCTTTCAGGCATCACGTTAAATGAATACAAAACTACTGCTGCCTGTGATTTTCCAAAGCTTTGTAACATGGAAGCCGTGATACAGTTCACAGGTCTCGTAGGATTCTATCATTCATTTATTGCTGTATTCTCTATCATAGCTGTTCCACTTTACAAATTGCAAAGAAAAGATGAGCCCTTTGTTTGGGAAGAAGCCCAAGAATAGTCATTCAATAAGCTCAAAGCAGCAGTGATCTCGTCAACTTTACTTAGGTACCCAGATTTTTCTATACCTTTTACGGTGGTAACAGATGCTAGTGATGTAGGCTTGGGTGCTGCATTTCTTCAAACCGAAGGTCACAGAGATCATGCAGTAGCTTATGCTAGCCGTACAGTATCTAAAGAAGAGAAAAATTATAGTGCAACAGTACGTGAAGCTTAAACACTTGTGTGGGCTTAAAGCATTTCAGGGATATAATTTACCATTATCCTGTTCACGTTCTTACACATCCTTAACCATTAATTGCCTTGTTAAAAAATAAGAACCTCTTCGGAAAATTTCCTAGATACGTGCTCACAATTCAAGAATTCAACCCCCCCCCTCCACATTTGGTTATATCCCAGAAAAACAAAATGTAGTAGCTGGTGCCTTTTCTCGACATGTAGCTGCAAATTCATGTAAATAAACCAACATTAGATGCTACAGTAATCGAGACAGAAGAGAGACAAGGCCTCATATAGGCCCCTGCCATTAAGTTTTTGACACAGCAAGACACTCATCCAATTCACAAACCACCAGTACCATTGAAAGAGTTAGTGATGTTTGACAATTTACTGTGTAGAGTAGTAAAACTAGGGACACCCACGAGGAAGTGTTGTCAGTCGTTCCAGCTGTCTTGGTACAAACTATGTTAAAAATTTTCTGTGATGGTCCTGCAAGTACACATCCAGGAAAGGATCATACAATTCAGCAAGGTCGGTTGAAGTATTTTTGGCCGAAGATGGCTACAGAGATTGCTCATTATCATGGCAGATGTTTAACCTGTTTACAGCCCAAGGGACATGTCTTTGGACCCAACGCTATGCACGTGTACTCAGCGACGAAAGGACGTTAGGAATGAGTATCAATAAATTTGTTGACAAATTTTAAAGAAACAGAAACGGGGAACAAACACTTGTTCATAACGTTTGACAATTTTTCACAGTATTGTGAACTAGTTCCTATCCCGAAAAAAACAGCAGAAACTATAGCCAGTGCATTCCATGACCAAATAATTTGTAGATATAGTACGCCAAAAGTTATTCTCTCAGATAATGATCCCGAGTTAAGTAATAACATTTTAACTAGTTTGTGTGATTTATATAACATTAAAAAAAAATGTAATATTATGCAATATCATCCAACAAGTAGTGGGTTAGCAGATCATACTAACAGGAATGTGGTAGATGCTTTGAGAGTCACTTTGAATTTTGATAACGGTAATTGGGACGAATTCATACCATTAGTGCAGTGTGCCATAAATCCTTCAATTAATGCTTCTACCGGAGACACCCATCATGCTATACTTTATAGTACTGATAAGACACTTTCTAATGAATTGGTTAATTAATGTACCCCTGCTCCTTAGTATAACCTAGATGATTTGTTAATGATTTTTGACTAGTTGCATTTGTCTACGCTTTAGTAAAGCGTCGACAAATGCAACTAGTTTTCAAGAAAATATGAGAACACTTGTCTAAAGCAACAGCGAAGCTTACTGGAGCAATGAATGCACGAGCTAAGCCCAGTAAGATAACTGTCAGATCTGTAGTAATGGTCCTTAACCAACACAGGTCTGACCCTATGAACAAGCTAACTAAGAAATTTTGGCGTTCATATCATGTAAAAGAGCTTATCGAGGTTAATAAGTACAAACTTAAGAATTTGTTAACAGGAAAGTATATAAATGAACATTTAGAGCACATGAAGTTAGTTAAAATGACGGCTGACGAGACTGATGCGGAAGATAACAATGAATCTACCCAGACAGATTCTTTATTGGGACACCACTTACTGTGGTTGACAGATAACTGACAGAACGCTACCCCACACTGGCACGTATAATCTTATATCTAGACCTTTAGTCTCAACTGTACACTCACCTCAAGTCCATTGGCGAGATGTTCATGAGATTAACTACCCAGATGAGAGTTGGTCACACGCAGTTACATCCTTCCCTGACCTTCAGTCAGAGCCAGAGTTGTATAGTGCTCTTGATGATCTAGGTGTTAACATTGGCAGAATGTATAACTAAGTGCATTCTGCAATTATCATTCTGTTTTTGTTTGGTCAAGCAAGAAAACTATAAATGAACAAATCCACATGGGCCGTGACGAGGATTCGAACCTGCGTTCGGGAGCATCCCAGACACTGCCTTCATCGACTGAGCTACGACAGGGTTGTTCATTTGATGCACCACGTTAGTGTGATCTCAGTGTGTGATGATGTAAGGGCGAAGAGGGAGAACGGCCTATTGACATAGCTCGGGTGCAGGGGGGGGGGGTTGCGTAAAAGCCTGGTTTGTGCCTCGGAGAGGCTACGGGATCCAGTAAGTTCAGTAGAACTTCGGTTTCAACCCTTTTAACCCTGTCGTAGCTCAGTCGATTAAGACAGTGTCTGGGATGCTCCCGGACGCAGGTTCGAATCCTCGTCACGGCCCTTGTGGATTTGTTCATTTGATGCATCACGTTAGTGTGATCTCTGTGTGTGAAGAAAACTATAGTCTCCTGGACGAAGGAGTTCTCTTGTTTGTTGCCTTACTTCCCAGTACCTCTACCTCATGTCATCAAGAGTTCCAGTAATGTTCTTGCAACCACACTGAGGCCAGTGATTCCTGACTGCTATCACTAAGATATTAGCCTTCTCGGTTCAGTCCTTGTAAATATCTTGTAAATATTGTACATTAATTTTTTGTCTTGTTATCTAATTATTAATTTATTGTGGTTGTTTGGTTATAACTCTTGCTCCATTAATTCAGATAATTGTGTTGTGTTATTTCCCAGCACATGTCATTGACACATGTTCATCATTTTGTTTTAAGCAATACTTTTTAAGTACGTACTGTTCATATCTGATAATTAGACATGCATATGTTCTTCATATTCTTGTTCCAATTAATGCATTGTTACCATGATTTTTCACCGAGTAAGATTACGTTCAAATTTTTTAGGACAAGCCGAGCGGTGTCAGTATTAACACACACACCTGATCCATCTTTTAATGTGTAATCGGATATTTTACGTGTAAGATATTATTGTATGCCACCGAGGTCCTTCAGAACCATTGTATTTAGCTAGCCAGAGTTTTTTCGACAAGGGACGTCGACTTGGTAGCGTGCATGAGCCGTGTCAGCTTTCAAATTGTAAAACAGTTGAAAAATACCGAATCACAGAGGCAGCTCGGCCTCTGATGTCATTCTTCCCCTAGAGCCCAGCAGTGGCCGCTCTCAAGTAGGCCGCCGACACTGTCTCACAGACTAAAGACAAGGTAGGACCTCGGTCCTTCCAAACTATCATATTTACCTTACACAATATAGTCCTCTAAACAGATCTACAGTGTGTGTCTCTCTTCAGTCCCAAGCAAATTGTAATCAACAACCAATGAAGCACGAATATCATGCCGCCACATACATACCGTACATGGTGTCATGCCACCACAAACATACCTTACATGGTGTCATGCCACCACAAACATACCGTACATAGTGTCATGCCGCCACAAACGTACCTTACATGGTGTCATGCCACCACAAACATACCTTACATGGTGTCATGCCACCACAAACATACCTTACATGGTGTCATGCCACCACAAACATACCGTACATAGTGTCATGCCGCCACAAACGTACCTTACATGGTGTCATGCCACCACAAACATACCTTACATGGTGTCATGCCACCACAAACATACCGTACATAGTGTCATGCCGCCACAAACGTACCTTACATGGTGTCATGCCACCACAAACATACCTTACATGGTGTCATGCCACCACAAACATACCGTACATAGTGTCATGCCGCCACAAACATACCTTACATGGTGTCATGCCGCCACAAACATACCTTACATGGTGTCATGCCACCACAAACATACCTTACATGGTGTCATGCCACCACAAACATACCTTACATGGTGTCATGCCACTACAAACATACCTTACATGGTGTCATGCCGCCACAAACATACCGTACATGGTGTCATGCCACCACAAACATACCGTACATAGTGTCATGCCACCACAAACATACCGTACATGGTGTCATGCCGCCACAAACATACCTTACATGGTGTCATGCCGCCACAAACATACCTTACATGGTGTCATGCCGCCACAAACATACCTTACATGGTGTCATGCCGCCACAAACATACCGTACATGGTGTCATGCCGCCACAAACATACCTTACATGGTGTCATGCCGCCACAAACATACCTTACATGGTGTCATGCCGCCACTAACATACCTTACATGGTGTCATGCCGCCACAAACATACCTTACATGGTGTCATGCCACCACTAACATATCTTACATGGTGTCATGCCGCCACAAACATATCTTACATAGTGTCATGCCGCCACAAACAGTGAAAATTAAACCGGGTAATAACTTTGAGGTAAAATTACCGTTTTTGTGGTAATAATGTAGTTTGGGAATATTTCGGCATGAGAAGTCTTGAGAGAAGTCCGGCCACGTGCCTGTGGAAGCCGCTCTGAGTATTATTGCCTCAGCAACCGGCTCCAGTCCGCTCCAGCTGGAATATTACCTCATTAAGTCGCATCCGGCCAGCACCATCATAGCTCCCGGGTGGCCACTAATGTTGCACAGCTCGCGCATGACTCGCATATTGCACCTCACTCTTGCATAAATCAGGTGTTTTCCTATGCATTAAGAGAGATATGTATTCCCATGAGAGTTAGGAAGCTGCGTGTGATGATAGGGACATGGTACTGTTGCCTGGGGACGGTACTGTTGCCTGGGGACGGTACTGTAGCGTGAGGTACTGTTGCCTTAGGACGGTACTGTAGCGTGAGGTACTGTTGCCTGGGGACGGTACTGTAGCGTTAGGTACTGTTGCCTGGGGACGGTACTGTAGCGTGGGGTACTGTTGCCTGGGGACGGTACTGTAGCGTGAGGTACTGTTGCCTGGGGACGGTACTGTAGCGTTAGGTACTGTTGCCTGGGGACGGTGCTGTAGCGTGAAGTACTGTTGCCTGGGGACGGTACTGTAGCGTTAGGTACTGTTGCCTGGGGACGGTACTGTAGCGTGAGGTACTGTTGCCTGGGGACGGTACTGTAGCGTGAGGTACTGTTGCCTGGGGACGGTGCTGTAGCGTGAGGTACTGTTGCCTGGGGACGGTACTGTTGCCTGGGGACGGTGCTGTAGCGTGAGGTACTGTTGCCTGGGGACGGTACTGTAGCGAGAGGTACTGTTGCCTGGGGACGGTACTGTAGGGTGGGGTACTGTTGCCTGGGGACGGTACTGTAGCGTGAGGTACTGTTGCCTGGGGACGGTACTGTAGCGTGGGGTACTGTTGCCTGGGGACGGTACTGTAGCGTGAGGTACTGTTGCCTGGGGACGGTACCGTAGCGTGGGGTACTGATGCCTGGGGACGGTACTGTAGCGTGGGGTACTGTTGCCTGGGGACGGTATTGTAGCCTGGGAACGGTACTGTAGCGTGAGGTACTGTTGCCTGGGAACGGTATTGTAGCGCGGCGTACTGTTGCCTGGGGACGGTACTGTAGCGTGGGGTACTGTTGCTTGGGGACGGTATTATAGCGTAGAGTACTGTTGCCTGGGGACGGTACTGTAGCGTGAGGTACTGTTGCCTGGGGACGGTACTGTATCGTGAGGTACTGTTGCCTGGGGACGGTATTGTAGCTTGGGGTACTGTTGCCTGGGGACGGTACTGTAGCGTGGGGTACTGTTGCCTGGGGACGGTACTGTAGCGTTAGGTACTGTTGCCTGGGGACGGTACTGTAGCGTGAGGTACTGTTGCTTGGGGACGGTATTGTAGCGTAGAGTACTGTTTCCTGGGGACGGTACTGTATCGTGAGGTACTGTTGCCTGGGGACGGTACTGTATCGTGAGGTACTGTTGCCTGGGGACGGTATTGTAGCTTGGGGGTACTGTTGCCTGGGGACGGTACTGAAGCGTTAGGTACTGTTGCCTGGGGACGGTATTGTAGCGTGGGGTACTGTTGCCTGGGGACGGTACTGTAGCGTTAGGTACTGTTGCCTGGGAACGGTACTGTAGCGTAGGGTACTGTTGCCTGAGGACGGTACTGTAGCGTGAGGAACTGTTGCCTGGGGACGGTATTGTAGCGTGGGGTAGTGTTGCCTGGGGACGGTACTGTAGCGTGGGGTACTGTTGCCTGGGGACGGTACTGTAGCGTGAGGTACTGTTGCCTGGGGACGGAATTGTAGCGTGAGGTACTGTTGCCTGGGCACGGTACTGTAGCGTGGAGTACTGTTGCCTGGGGACGGTACTGTAGCGTGGGGTACTGTTGCCTGGGGACGGTACTGTAGCGTGGGGTACTGTTGCTTGGGGACGGTATTATAGCATGGGGTACTGTTGCCTGGGGACGGTACTGTAGCGTGGGGTACTTTTGCCAGGGGACGGTACTGTAGCGTGAGGTACTGTTGCCTGGGGACGGTACTGTAGCGTGAGGTACTGTTGCCTGGGGACGGTACTGTAGCGTGGGGTACTTTTGCCTGGGGACGGTACTGTAGCGTGAGGTACTGTTGCCTGGGGACGGTACTGTAGCGTGGGGTACTTTTGCCTGGGGACGGTACTGTAGCGTGAGGTACTGTTGCCTGGGGACGGTATTGTAGCGTGGGGTACTGTAGCCTGGGGACGGTACTGTAGCGTGGAGTACTGTTGCCTGGGGACGGTACTGTAGCGTGGGGTACTGTTGCCTGGGGACGGTACTGTAGCGTGAGGTACTGTTGCCTGGGGACGGTACAGTAGCGTGAGATACTGTTGCCTGGGGACGGTACTGTAGCGTGGGGTACTGTTGCCTGGGGACGGTACTGTAGCGTGAGGTATTGTTGCCTGGGGACGGTACTGTAGCGTGAGGTACTGTTGCCTGGGAACGGTACTGTAGCGTGGGGTACTGTTGCCTGGGGACGGTACTGTAGCGTGAGGTACTGTTGCCTGGGGACGGTACTGTAGCGTGGGGTACTGTTGCCTGGGGACGGTACTGTAGCGTGAGGTACTGTTGCCTGGGGACGGTACCGTAGCGTGGGGTACTGATGCCTGGGGACGGTACTGTAGCGTGAGGTACTGTTGCCTGGGGACGGTACTGTAGCGTGGGGTACTGTTGCCTGGGGACGGTACTGTAGCCTGGGAACGGTACTGTAGCGTGAGGTACTGTTGCCTGGGGACGGTATTGTAGCGCGGGGTACTGTTGCCTGGGGACGGTACTGTAGCGTGGGGTACTGTTGCTTGGGGACGGTATTGTAGCGTAGAGTACTGTTACCTGGGGACGGTACTGTAGCGTTAGGTACTGTTGCCTGGGGACGGTATTGTAGCGTGGGGTACTGTTTCCTGGGGACTGTACTGTAGCGTGAGGTACTGTTGCCTAGGGACGGTATTGTAGCGTTAGGTACTGTTGCCTGGGGACGGTATTGTAGCGTGGGGGTACTGTTGCCTGGGGACGGTATTGTAGCGTAGGGTACTGTTGCCTGGGGACGGTACTGTAGCGTGAGGTACTGTTGCCTGGGGACGGTATTGTAGCGTGGGGTACTGTTGCCTGGGGACGGTACTGTAGCGTGGGGTACTGTTGCCTGGGGACGGTACTGTAGCGTGGGGTACTGTTGCCTGGGGACGGTACTATAGCGTGGGGTACTGTTGCTTGGGGACGGTATTGTAGCGTGGGGTACTGTTGCCTGGGAACGGTACTGTAGCGTGGGGTACTGTTGCCTGGGGACGGTACTGTAGCGTAGGGTACTGTTGCCTGAGGACGGAACTGTAGCGTGAGGTACTGTTGCCTGGGGACGGAATTGTAGCGTGGGGTAGTGTTGCCTGGGGACGGTATTGTAGCGTGGGGTACTGTTGCCTGGGGACGGTACTGTAGCGTGGGGTACTGTTGCCTGGGGACGGTACTGTAGCGTGGAGTACTGTTGCCTGGGGACGGTACTGTAGCGTGGGGTACTGTTGCTTGGGGACGGTACTGTAGCGTGGGGTACTGTTGCCTGGGGACGGTACTGTAGCGTAGGGTACTGTTGCCTGAGGACGGTACTGTAGCGTGAGGTACTGTTGCCTGGGGACGGTATTGTAGCGTGAGGTACTGTTGCCTGGGGACGGTACTGTAGCGTTAGGTACTGTTGCCTGGGGACGGTATTGTAGCGTGGGGTACTGTTGCCTGGGGACGGTACTGTAGCGTGGGGTACTGTTGCCTGGGGACGGTACTGTAGCGTGGGGTACTGCTGCTTGGGCACGGTATTGTAGCATGGGGTACTGTTGCCTGGGGACGGTACTGTAGCGTGGGGTACTTTTGCCAGGGGACGGTACTGTAGCGTGAGGTACTGTTGCCTGGGGACGGTATTGTAGCGTGGGGTACTGTAGCCTGGGGACTGTACTGTAGCGTGGAGTACTGTTGCCTGGGGACGGTACTGTAGCGTGGGGTACTGTTGCCTGGGGACGGTACTGTAGCGTGGGGTACGGTTGCCTTGGGACGGTACTGTAGCATTGGATACTGTTGCCTGGGAACGGTACTGTTGCCTGGGGACGGTACTGTAGCGTGGGGTAATGTTGTCTGGGGAGGGTACTGTTGCCTGGGGACGGTACTGTAGCGTGAGGTACTGTTGTCTGGGGACGGTACTGTAGCGTGGGGTACTGTTGCCTGGGGACGGTACTGTAGCGTGGGGTACTGTTGCCTTGGGACGGTACTGTAGCATTGGATACTGTTGCCTGGGAACGGTACTGTTGCCTGGGGACGGTACTGTAGCGTGGGGTAATGTTGTCTGGGGACGGTACTGTTGCCTGGGGACGGTACTGTAGCGTGAGGTACTGTTGTCTGGGGACGGTACTGTAGCGTGGGGTACTGGTGCCTGGGGACGGTACTGTAGCATTGGATACTGTTGCCTGGGGACGGTACTGGTGCCTCGGGACGGAACTGTAGCGTGAGGTACTGTTGCCTGGGGATGGCACTGTAGCGTGAGGTACTGTTGCTTGAGGACGGTACTGTAGCGTAGGGTACTGTTGTCTGGGGACGGTACTGGTGCCTGGGGACGGTACTGTATCGTGGGGTACTGTTGTCTGGGGACGGTACTGGTGCCTGGGGACGGTACTGGTGCCTGGGGACGGTACTGTAGCCTGGGGACGGTACTGTAGCGTGGGGTACTGTTGTCTGGGGACGGTACTGGTGCCTGGGGACGGTACTGTATCGTGGGGTACTGTTGTCTGGGGACGGTACTGGTGCCTGGGTACGGTACTGTATCGTGGGGTACTGTTGTCTGGGGACGGTACTGGTGCCTGGGGACGGTATTGGTGTCTGGGGACGGTACTGTTGTCTGGGGACGGTACTGGTGCCTGAGGACGGTACTGGTGCCTGGGGACAGTACTGTAGCCTGGGGACGGTACTGTAGCGTGAGGTACTGTTGCCTGGGGACGGTATTGTAGCGTGGGGTACTGTAGCCTGGGGACGGTACTGTAGCGTGGAGTACTGTTGCCTGGGGACGGTACTGTAGCGTGGGGTACTGTTGCCTGGGGACGGTACTGTATCGTGGGGTACTGTTGTCTGGGGACGGTACTGGTGCCTGAGGACGGTACTGGTGCCTGGGGACAGTACTGTAGCCTGGGGACGGTACTGTAGCGTGAGGTACTGTTGCCTGGGGACGGTATTGTAGCGTGGGGTACTGTAGCCTGGGGACGGTACTGTAGCGTGGAGTACTGTTGCCTGGGGACGGTACTGTAGCGTGGGGTACTGTTGCCTGGGGACGGTACTGTAGCGTGGGGTACTGTTGCCTTGGGACGGTACTGTAGCATTGGATACTGTTGCCTGGGAACGGTACTGTTGCCTGGGGACGGTACTGTAGCGTGGGGTAATGTTGTCTGGGGACGGTACTGTTGCCTGGTGACGGTACTGTAGCGTGAGGTACTGTTGCCTGGGGACGGTACTGTAGCGTGGGGTACTGGTGCCTGGGGACGGTACTGTAGCATTGGATACTATTGCCTGGGGACGGTACTGGTCCCTGGGGACGGTACTGTAGCGTGAGGTACTGTTGCCTGGGGATGGCACTGTAGCGTGAGGTACTGTTGCCTGAGGACGGTACTGTAACGTAGGGTACTGTTGTCTGGGGACGATACTGGTGCCTGGGGACGGTACTGTATCGTGGGGTACTGTTGTCTGGGGACGGTACTGGTGCCTGGGGACGGTACTGGTGCCTGGGGACGGTACTGTAGCCTGGGGACGGTACAGTAGCGTGGGGTACTGTTGCCTGGGGACGGTACTGTATCGTGGGGTACTGTTGTCTGGGGACGGTACTGGTGCCTGGGGACGGTACTGTAGCCTGGGGACGGTACTGTAGCGTGGGGTACTGTTGTCTGGGGACGGTACTGGTGCCTGGGGACGGTACTGTAGCGTCAGGTACTGTTGCCTGGGGACGGTATTGTAGCGTGGGGTACTGTTGCCTGGGGACGGTACTGTAGCGTGGGGTACTGTTGTCTGGGGACGGTACTGGTGCCTGGGGACGGTACTGTAGCGTGGGGTACTGTTGCCTGGGGACGGTACTGTAGCATGGGGTACTGTTGCCTGGGGACGGTACTGTAGCGTGGGGTACTGTTGCCTGGGGACGGTATTGTAGCGTGGGGTACTGTTGCCTGGGGACGGTATTGTAGCGTGGGGTACTGTTGCCTGGGGACGGTACTGTAGCGTGGGGTACTGTTGCCTGGGGACGGTACTGTAGCGTGGGGTACTGTTGTCTGGGGACGGTACTGGTGCCTGGGGACGGTACTGTAGCGTTAGGTACTGTTGCCTGGGGACGGTATTGTAGCGTGGGGTACTGTTGCCTGGGGACGGTACTGTAGCGTGGGGTACTGTTGCCTGGGGACGGTATTGTAGCGTGGGGTACTGTTGCCAGGGGACGGTACTGTAGCGTGGGGTACTGTTGCCTGGGGACGGTACTGTAGCGTGGGGTACTGTAGCCTGGGGACGGTACTGTAGCGTGGGGTACTGTTGTCTGGGGACGGTACTGGTGCCTGGGGACGGTACTGTAGCGTTAGGTACTGTTGCCTGGGGACGGTATTGTAGCGTTAGGTAGTGTTCCTTGGGGACGGTATTGTAGCGTGGGGTACTGTTGCCTGGGAACGGTACTGTAGCGTGGGGTACTGTTGCCTGGGGACGGTACTGTAGCGTAGGGTACTGTTGCCTGAGGACGGAACTGTAGCGTGAGGTACTGTTGCCTGGGGACGGTATTGTAGCGTGGGGTAGTGTTGCCTGGGGACGGTATTGTAGCGTGAGGTACTGTTGCCTGGGGACGGTACTGTAGCGTGGGGTACTGTTGCCTGGGGACGGTACTGTAGCGTGAGGTACTGTTGCCTGGGGACGGAATTGTAGCGTGAGGTACTGTTGCCTGGGGACGGTACTGTAGCGTGGAGTACTGTTGCCTGGGGACGGTACTGTAGCGTGGGGTACTGTTGCCTGGGGACGGTACTGTAGCGTGGGGTACTGTTGCTTGGGGACGGTACTGTAGCGTGGGGTACTGTGTCCTGGGAACGGTACTGTAGCGTAGGGTACTGTTGCCTGAGGACGGTACTGTAGCGTGAGGTACTGTTGCCTGGGGACGGTATTGTAGCGTGAGGTACTGTTGCCTGGGGACGGTACTGTAGCGTTAGGTACTGTTGCCTGGGGACGGTATTGTAGCGTGGGGTACTGTTGCCTGGGGACGGTACTGTAGCGTGGGGTACTGTTGCCTGGGGACGGTACTGTAGCGTGGGGTACTGTTGCCTGGGGACGGTACTGTAGCGTGAGGTACTGTTGCCTGGGGACGGAATTGTAGCGTGAGGTACTGTTGCCTGGGGACGGTACTGTAGCGTGGAGTACTGTTGCCTGGGGACGGTACTGTAGCGTGGGGTACTGTTGCCTGGGGACGGTACTGTAGCGTGGGGTACTGTTGCTTGGGGACGGTACTGTAGCGTGGGGTACTGTGTCCTGGGGACGGTACTGTAGCGTAGGGTACTGTTGCCTGAGGACGGTACTGTTGCCTGGGGACGGAATTGTAGCATGAGGTACTGTTGCCTGGGGACGGTACTGTAGCGTTAGGTACTGTTGCCTGGGGACGGTATTGTAGCGTGGGGTACTGTTGCCTGGGGACGGTACTGTAGCGTGGGGTACTGTTGCCTGGGGACGGTACTGTAGCGTGGGGTACTGCTGCTTGGGGACGGTATTGTAGCATGGGGTACTGTTGCCTGGGGACGGTACTGTAGCGTGGGGTACTTTTGCCTGGGGACTGTACTGTAGCGTGAGGTACTGTTGCCTGGGGACGGTATTGTAGCGTGGGGTACTGTAGCCTGGGGACGGTACTGTAGCGTGGAGTACTGTTGCCTGGGGACGGTACTGTAGCGTGGGGTACTGTTGCCTGGGGACGGTACTGTAGTGTGGAGTACTGTTGCCTGGGGACGGTACTGTAGCGTGGGGTACTGTTGCCTGGGGACGGTACTGTAGCGTGGGGTACTGTTGCCTTGGGACGGTACTGTAGAGTAGTAGGGTGTAAGCGCCACAGAACATTTTTTTTTTGGGGGGAGAGGACCCCTGTGGACTGTAAGCGCCACAGAACATTTTTTTTTTTTTTGGCAAGAGGACCCCTGTGGACTGTAAGCGCCACAGAACATTTTTTTTTTCTGTGAAATATCGTGTCTTTGAGCCAGGGTTTTCAGGTAAATTTTTGTCAGTCACAGATTTTAAAAGTAAGGATTTCTTATGATGAAAATAATTTCCGAGACTTAGAAGTTTGTTAAGGGCTTATGGAGAAATTCAAGTAACGTATGTAGCTCTTTAGGGTTTCCATGAGTACTCTACGGACATATTTTACATGTTTTCAACTTACAAAAATCGTCTATGTAAGCCTTAGTTATTCATGTAAATTTAGAAAGTCATCTGTGTAAGTCAGGGTTTTCAGGGGCTCGTACATCACACCCCCCTCCCTCCCTCCCCCTTACCTCGCAATCTCTCGCGTCACCTTTATTTACCTTACGCCCGGCCAGCCAGTCGCCTCTTATCATATCTTATCTTCTCCATAATATCTGGACCGTCCCTCCTCTCTTTCTCTCCTCCTATTTCCTTACAACTATTTTCAGAGTTTCAAATAATCATAGAAGTTTATTTATATGTTTATGACCGAATTTGTAAAAGGATCATTTTCAGAGAATATTGTCTTAGATGTTTTGTTAAGGAAAACAGCCAACTTAGCCATAACATTTAGTTTTATATCCATTTACGGCTATTTCACCTGTAAAGACCAAAATTAGTCAGAGACAGTATTTAGCTCATATTTCATCAGAGTCCATTTTATACCCAATTTTCGTCAGAGTCTACTTTGAGAGCAAAATTAGTCAGAGACAGTATTTAGCTCATATTTCATCAGAGTCCAATTATCAACAGAAATTCGCCAGAGTCTACTTTGAGAGCAAATTTCATCAGTGTCCTGTAATCTGTGAAAATTTGACAGAGTCCATTTTATACCCAATTTTCGTCAGAGACCATTTTATACCTAAAAATGAACAGAGTCCACTTTGTGAGCAAAATTAGTCAGAGACAGTATTTAGCTCATATTTCATCAGAGTCCAATTTATACCTAAAAATGAACAGAGTCTACTTTGAGAGCAAAATTAGTCAGAGACAGTTTTAAGCTCATATTTCATCAGAGTCCAATTATCAACAGAAATTCGCCAGAGTCTACTTTGAGAGCAAATTTCATCAGTGTCCTGTAATCTGTGAAAATTTGACAGAGTCCATTTTATACCCAATTTTCGTCAGAGTCCAGTTTATGCTCAAATTCGCCAGAGTCTACTTTAATAGCAAAATTCATCAGAGTCCAGTTTTCTAGCAAATTTCATCAGTGTCCTGTAATCTGTGAAAATTTGACAGAGTCCAGTTCTTGATCGAAATTCATCAGAGTCCAGTTTTCTAGCAAAATTCGCCAGAGTCTACTTTGTGCCAAAATATTCAGAGTCCAGTTCATGATCGAAATTAATCAGAGTCCAATTAAAGACCCAAATTTGACAGAGACCACATTTTCGCTACTAGCAGTCCAATCCCCCTGAAATTTTAAAAAGTCATATTTCAGACGTAGTAAATAAGATCAAGTCAGTTACAGAGCTCCAGCTCTAGTCCCCCTGTATTTGCATATTTCTCTATATTCAGCTGTGTTCTTCACATTTTTTCCATGTTTTCTGTGTTCATTCCATGTTCTATAAATGTTCACAGCAAACTCAGTTCAAATTTTTTCTGCCGTTCCAAATTTACAAAGACAAACCTTTCTTGTAACTTCTTAACTAAAAATCTTTCGCCAATCAACTGAAACATAGTCACTTTCCTCATTTCTCAACTAACTTATTATCCAATCAACCAAAAATTGTCAAAGGAATCTTTCCAACACTGTTCATAACTAAACTTATTCCCTAGTCATCAGAAAATAACCGTGTTCTTCATGTTTCATTGTCATTTCATAACTAAAAAATCTTTCGCCAATCAACTAAAACATAGTCACTTTCGTCATTTCTCAACTAAACTTATTATCCAGTCAACTAAAAATAGTCAGAAATAGCCTCGTTCATCACTGTTCTTAACTAAAATAACCTTTCTCTTAGCAAAAATAGTCAAGGGAAACGTTTCCAATACTGTTCATAACTAACTTTACCCATCGTCATTCAACTAAAAATAATAACTTTCATCATTTCCTAACTAAACTTATTCCCCAGTCATCAGAAAATAGCCGTGTTCTTCATGTTTCATTGTCATTTCATAACTAAAATTATCCGCCAATCATCAGAAAAAGTCATGTTCATCATGTTTTGTCTTTTGCTCAACTAAAAGTATTCATCGGTCAACTAAAAATAGTTAGTTCATCATGTTTCCTTGTCATTTCTTAACTGAAATATCACTTCTCTCATCTGAAAATAGTCAGGATTAATCTCTTTCAACACCGTTCTTAACTAAAACAACCTTTCGCTTAGCTAAAAATTGTCAAAGGAAACTTCTTTCAGCACTGTTCATAACTAACTTTATCCATCGTCAAGTAAGAAAATATAGTCAAAGATATCTATCATCGTCGTTCTTAACTGACATTTATACTTTGTGGAGCACTAAAAATAGTCAAATGTAACTTTTTCAACACTTTCGTAACTAAAATTATATGTCGCTAAGTAAGAAAAATAGTCAAAGGTGCTCTCCGTTACACCAAAGTTACTCTTCGAGAAATCAAAGACACTCTTCAATACATCAAGGACTTACTCAAAGACACCAAAGTTACACTCTAAGACATCCTTCGAGACATCAAAGACATCCTTTAAGACTTCAAGGGCACTCTTCGAGATATCAAAAGACACTCTCAAACACTCAAATTTACTCGCATCCTCAAAGTTATTCTCAGAGTTATCAAAAAGTTAATCTCAGTCATCAAAATACTATTCTCAGAGTCACCTTCGTTCTTCAGAGAAACTTTCCAAAACATCTTTGTTCATCAAAGTTATTCTCAGAGGCATAAAAGTCATTCTCAGAGCTATCAAACTTGTTCTCAAAGTCATCAAACTTATTCACAGAGTCATCAAAGTTAATCTAAGACATCATTTTTCATCAAAGATATTCTCTCTAAACCATCAATGTTCTTCTCTAAGACATAAAAGTTAGTCTCAGAGTCACCTTCGTTCTTCAGAGAAACTTTCCAAAACATCTTTGTTCATCAAAGTTATTCTCAGAGGCATAAAAGTCATTCTCAGAGCTATCAAACTTGTTCTCAAAGTCATCAAACTTATTCACAGAGTCATCAAAGTTAATCTAAGACATCATTTTTCATCAAAGATATTCTCTCTAAACCATCAATGTTCTTCTCTAAGACATAAAAGTTAGTCTCAGAGTCACCTTCGTTCTTCAGAGAAACTTTCCAAAACATCTTTGTTCATCATAGTTATTCTCGGAGTCATCAAAAGGTATTCTCTAACTCACTTTTGGTCATTAAAGTTAATTTCTATGTTATAAAAGTTTGTCTCAGAGACATCTAAAGTTAATCTTAGAGTTATCAAATGTAATCTCTAACTCACTTTGTTCATCAAAGTTGATCTCAGAGTTAACAAAGGTAATCTCTAACTCACTCTCGTTCATCAAAGTTGTTTCAAAGACATCAAAGTTAATCTCAGAGTTATCCAAAGACATTCTCAAAGTCATCAAAGTTATTCTTCGAAACATAAAATTTGCTCTGTAAGATATCTTCGTTCATCAAACTTATTCTCAGAGATATCTAAAGTTATTCTCAGAACAATCAAAAGTTATTCTAAGACAACAAAAGTTATTCTCAGAGCTACCCAAAGCTATTCTCAGAGTCACCTTCGTTCGTCAGAGAAACTTTCAAAACATCTTTGTTCATCAAACTTGTTTTCAAAGTCATCAAAAGTTAATCTAAGACATCTTCTTTCATCAAAGTTATTTTCAGAGACATCTAAAGTTATTCTCAGAGTCATCAAAGTGATCTCTAAACATCAATGTTGTTCTCCAAGACATCAAAGATGTTCTCAAAATCATAAAAGTTATTCCCAGAGCTATCAAAGTTATTCTCAAAGTCATCAAAGTTATTCAAAGAGCTAACAAAAGTTATTCTCTAAGTAACCTTTCGTTCATCAGAGAAGCTTTCTAAGACATCTTCGTTCATCAATGTTGATCTCTAAGTCACCTTCGTTCATCAAAGAAACTCTCCTTCTTCCATCATGTTATTCTTTAAGACATCTTCAGTCATAAAATTTCTCTCCAAAATGTAACTAGTTCAGCTTTTCATACCAAACCTGCATTTCTGTTAAAACATATTTTCTTAGTTGCTTTACCTAAAACTGTTCTCTGAACTACACTGTTCAAACCTACGTAACCTATCCTCTCCACCCAATGTTACTTAGTTATCGTAACGTTCCTAAACCTAACTTTACCTATCCTAACATAACTTACCTTACCTTACCTTACCTTACCTTACCTATCTTACCTAACTTAACCTGCATAACCTAACTTTACCTATGTTACCTCACCTTACGTATCTTACCTAACTTAACCTGCATAACCTAACTTTACCTATGTTACCTTACCTTACCTATCTTATCTAACCTAACCTAACTTTACCTATGTTACCTTACCTTACCTTACCTTACCTATCTTACCTAACTTAACCTGCATAACCTAACTTTACCTATGTTACCTTACCTTACCTATCTTACCTAACTTAACCTGCATAACCTAACTTTACCTATGTTACCTCACCTTACCTATCTTACCTAACTTAACCTGCATAACCTAACTTTACCTATGTTACCTTACTTTACCTATCTTACCTAACCTAACCTAACTTTACCTATGCTACCTTACCTTACCTTACCTATCTTACCTAACCTAACCTAACTTTACCTATGTTACCTAACTTAACTTTCATAACCTAACTTTACCTATCCTAACATAACTTACCTTACCTTACCTATCTTACCTAACTTTACCTATCCTAACTTAACCTAACTTACCTATCTTACCTATCTTACCTAACTTTACCTATCTTACCTAACTTAACCTGCATAACCTAACTTTACCTATCCTAACATAACTTACCTTACCTTACCTAACTTAACCTGTTTAACCTAACTTTACCTATCCTAACTTAACTTACATACATTACCTAACTTACCTTACCTATCTTACCTAACTTACATAATTTAACCTAACTTACCTTACCTTACCTAACTTAACCTGCTTAACCTAATTTACCTTACTTTACCTAACTTATATAACTTATCTTACCTATCCTAACGTAACCTAACTTGCTTTACCTAACTTAATCTTACATTCCCAAACTGATGTATCCTAACTTATCTAGTCAAACCAGACATGATCTAACTTACATAAGTATTCCTTCTTGTCTTTTGTGTTTCGTCAATCATTGTCTCATATTCATTTACTCTTTTCATTAGTTAATTTCTCAAATGGTCACTTATGCATTTCAAGTGCTATTTGTTAGAGATTGGATATTTAAGCATTTCAAAGAATTTTTGTTATATATGGGCATTTACTCATTTCAAGGGATAATTTCTCAAATGGACGTTTTTGCATTTTAAGTGTTATTTGTTTAAGATTTGGTGTTTAACCATTTCAAAGGATTTTTTTTATATATGGGAACTTACTCGTTTCAAGGGCTAATTTCTCAAATGGTCATTTTTGCAGATCAAGGGTTATTTGATAAAGTTCATCAAGTTGCTCATAAGTTGTATTTATTATGTTTGTTATCATATGTTCTTATTCCCCAACCCCTTAACCTAACCTCTTGTAATCTTAGTGTATTTTGTAGGTTCTATCATATGTTCTTATTCCCCAACCCTTTAACCTAACCTTTCAGATGTAGTTTATGGTGTTTTTGACGTATTTGTTGAATATATTATCCTTTTCCTAACCTTTCAGATGTAGTTTTGTTTCTCCTTTGTATATTTTTACCCAAACCCACAATCCCACTTAACCTTCTTTTACTTTGATTCTCCTACTCCTTCTAACCCTCCTTTTCTATCTCTCTCCCTTATTCTCTCTCTTCCTCATTTGCTCAAATGCTCTCTTGTTTCTCAAATTCAAGTCTTAATGCTCCCATTCTCACACCCTCACTCTCATTCACTTAGTTTTCTTTTTCTCAAATTCAAGTCTTAGTTCCCCCATGCCCACACTCTCTCTCTCATTCTCTCTTCTTTGGTCCCATTTTCTTCCGCCCCCTCTCTCTTACTCCTTGCTCTTCTTTCACGCTCTCACTCCCTTGAGCTCTTGTTTCTCAATTTCAAGTCTTAGTAGATCTGATTCTTTACTATTGTAATTTTATTATTACTATGATAAAGAATGAACTTATATGTGAAAACAAAGTAAAGAAGGTTAAGTGGGATTGTGGGTTTGGGTAAAAATATACAAAGGAGAAACAAAACTACATCTGAAAGGTTAGGAAAAGGATAATATATTCAACAAATACGTCAAAAACACCATAAACTACATCTGAAAGGTTAGGTTAAAGGGTTGGGGAATAAGAACATATGATAGAACCTACAAAATACACTAAGATTACAAGAGGTTAGGTTAAGGGGTTGGGGAATAAGAACATATGATAACAAACATAATAAATACAACTTATGAGCAACTTGATGAACTTTATCAAATAACCCTTGATCTGCAAAAATGACCATTTGAGAAATTAGCCCTTGAAACGAGTAAGTTCCCATATATAAAAAAAATCCTTTGAAATGGTTAAACACCAAATCTTAAACAAATAACACTTGAAATGCAAAAACGTCCATTTGAGAAATTATCCCTTGAAATGAGTAAATGCCCATATATAACAAAAATTCTTTGAAATGCTTAAATATCCAATCTCTAACAAATAGCACTTGAAATGCATAAGTGACCATTTGAGAAATTAACTAATGAAAAGAGTAAATGAATATGAGACAATGATTGACGAAACACAAAAGACAAGAAGGAATACTTATGTAAGTTAGATCATGTCTGGTTTGACTAGATAAGTTAGGATACATCAGTTTGGGAATGTAAGATTAAGTTAGGTAAAGCAAGTTAGGTTACGTTAGGATAGGTAAGATAAGTTATATAAGTTAGGTAAAGTAAGGTAAATTAGGTTAAGCAGGTTAAGTTAGGTAAGGTAAGGTAAGTTAGGTTAAATTATGTAAGTTAGGTAAGATAGGTAAGGTAAGTTAGGTAATGTATGTAAGTTAAGTTAGGATAGGTAAAGTTAGGTTAAACAGGTTAAGTTAGGTAAGGTAAGGTAAGTTATGTTAGGATAGGTAAAGTTAGGTTATGCAGGTTAAGTTAGGTAAGATAGGTAAAGTTAGGTAAGATAGGTAAGATAGGTAAGTTAGGTTAAGTTAGGATAGGTAAAGTTAGGTAAGATAGGTAAGGTAAGGTAAGTTATGTTAGGATAGGTAAAGTTAGGTTATGAAAGTTAAGTTAGGTAACATAGGTAAAGTTAGGTTAGGTTAGGTAAGATAGGTAAGGTAAGGTAAGGTAGCATAGGTAAAGTTAGGTTAGGTTAGGTAAGATAGGTAAGGTAAGGTAACATAGGTAAAGTTAGGTTATGCAGGTTAAGTTAGGTAAGATAGGTAAGGTGAGGTAACATAGGTAAAGTTAGGTTATGCAGGTTAAGTTAGGTAAGATAGGTAAGGTAAGGTAACATAGGTAAAGTTAGGTTATGCAGGTTAAGTTAGGTAAGGTAAGGTAAGGTAAGGTAACATAGGTAAAGTTAGGTTAGGTTAGGTAAGATAGGTAAGGTAAGGTAACATAGGTAAAGTTAGGTTATGCAGGTTAAGTTAGGTAAGATACGTAAGGTGAGGTAACATAGGTAAAGTTAGGTTATGCAGGTTAAGTTAGGTAAGATAGGTAAGGTAAGGTAAGGTAAGGTAAGTTATGTTAGGATAGGTAAAGTTAGGTTTAGGAACGTTACGATAACTAAGTAACATTGGGTGGAGAGGATAGGTTACGTAGGTTTGAACAGTGTAGTTCAGAGAACAGTTTTAGGTAAAGCAACTAAGAAAATATGTTTTAACAGAAATGCAGGTTTGGTATGAAAAGCTGAACTAGTTACATTTTGGAGAGAAATTTTATGACTGAAGATGTCTTAAAGAATAACATGATGGAAGAAGGAGAGTTTCTTTGATGAACGAAGGTGACTTAGAGATCAACATTGATGAACGAAGATGTCTTAGAAAGCTTCTCTGATGAACGAAAGGTTACTTAGAGAATAACTTTTGTTAGCTCTTTGAATAACTTTGATGACTTTGAGAATAACTTTGATAGCTCTGGGAATAAATTTTATGATTTTGAGAACATCTTTGATGTCTTGGAGAACAACATTGATGTTTAGAGATCACTTTGATGACTCTGAGAATAACTTTAGATGTCTCTGAAAATAACTTTGATGAAAGAAGATGTCTTAGATTAACTTTTGATGACTTTGAAAACAAGTTTGATGAACAAAGATGTTTTGAAAGTTTCTCTGACGAACGAAGGTGACTCTGAGAATAGCTTTGGGTAGCTCTGAGAATAACTTTTGTTGTCTTAGAATAACTTTTGATTGTTCTGAGAATAACTTTAGATATCTCTGAGAATAAGTTTGATGAACGAAGATATCTTACAGAGCAAATTTTATGTTTCGAAGAATAACTTTGATGACTTTGAGAATGTCTTTGGATAACTCTGAGATTAACTTTGATGTCTTTGAAACAACTTTGATGAACGAGAGTGAGTTAGAGATTACCTTTGTTAACTCTGAGATCAACTTTGATGAACAAAGTGAGTTAGAGATTACATTTGATAACTCTAAGATTAACTTTAGATGTCTCTGAGACAAACTTTTATAACATAGAAATTAACTTTAATGACCAAAAGTGAGTTAGAGAATACCTTTTGATGACTCCGAGAATAACTTTGATGAACAAAGATGTTTTGGAAAGTTTCTCTGAAGAACGAAGGTGACTCTGAGACTAACTTTTATGTCTTAGAGAAGAACATTGATGGTTTAGAGAGAATATCTTTGATGAAAAATGATGTCTTAGATTAACTTTGATGACTCTGTGAATAAGTTTGATGACTTTGAGAACAAGTTTGATAGCTCTGAGAATGACTTTTATGCCTCTGAGAATAACTTTGATGAACAAAGATGTTTTGGAAAGTTTCTCTGAAGAACGAAGGTGACTCTGAGACTAACTTTTATGTCTTAGAGAAGAACATTGATGGTTTAGAGAGAATATCTTTGATGAAAAATGATGTCTTAGATTAACTTTGATGACTCTGTGAATAAGTTTGATGACTTTGAGAACAAGTTTGATAGCTCTGAGAATGACTTTTATGCCTCTGAGAATAACTTTGATGAACAAAGATGTTTTGGAAAGTTTCTCTGAAGAACGAAGGTGACTCTGAGAATAGTATTTTGATGACTGAGATTAACTTTTTGATAACTCTGAGAATAACTTTGAGGATGCGAGTAAATTTGAGTGTTTGAGAGTGTCTTTTGATATCTCGAAGAGTGCCCTTGAAGTCTTAAAGGATGTCTTTGATGTCTCGAAGGATGTCTTAGAGTGTAACTTTGGTGTCTTTGAGTAAGTCCTTGATGTATTGAAGAGTGTCTTTGATTTCTCGAAGAGTAACTTTGTTGTAACGGAGAGCACCTTTGACTATTTTTCTTACTTAGTGACATATAATTTTAGTTACGAAAGTGTTGAAAAAGTTACATTTGACTATTTTTAGTGCTCCACAAAGTATAAATGTCAGTTAAGAACGACGATGATAGATATCTTTGACTATATTTTCTTACTTGACGATGGATAAAGTTAGTTATGAACAGTGCTGAAAGAAGTTTCCTTTGACAATTTTTAGCTAAGCGAAAGGTTGTTTTAGTTAAGAACGGTGTTGAAAGAGATTAATCCTGACTATTTTCAGATGAGAGAAGTGATATTTCAGTTAAGAAATGACAAGGAAACATGATGAACTAACTATTTTTAGTTGACCGATGAATACTTTTAGTTGAGCAAAAGACAAAACATGATGAACATGACTTTTTCTGATGATTGGCGGATAATTTTAGTTATGAAATGACAATGAAACATGAAGAACACGGCTATTTTCTGATGACTGGGGAATAAGTTTAGTTAGGAAATGATGAAAGTTATTATTTTTAGTTGAATGACGATGGGTAAAGTTAGTTATGAACAGTATTGGAAACGTTTCCCTTGACTATTTTTGCTAAGAGAAAGGTTATTTTAGTTAAGAACAGTGATGAACGAGGCTATTTCTGACTATTTTTAGTTGACTGGATAATAAGTTTAGTTGAGAAATGACGAAAGTGACTATGTTTTAGTTGATTGGCGAAAGATTTTTTAGTTATGAAATGACAATGAAACATGAAGAACACGGTTATTTTCTGATGACTAGGGAATAAGTTTAGTTATGAACAGTGTTGGAAAGATTCCTTTGACAATTTTTGGTTGATTGGATAATAAGTTAGTTGAGAAATGAGGAAAGTGACTATGTTTCAGTTGATTGGCGAAAGATTTTTAGTTAAGAAGTTACAAGAAAGGTTTGTCTTTGTAAATTTGGAACGGCAGAAAAAATTTGAACTGAGTTTGCTGTGAACATTTATAGAACATGGAATGAACACAGAAAACATGGAAAAAATGTGAAGAACACAGCTGAATATAGAGAAATATGCAAATACAGGGGGACAAGAGCTGGAGCTCTGTAACTGACTTGATCTTATTTACTACGTCTGAAATATGACTTTTTAAAATTTCAGGGGGATTGGACTGCTAGTAGCGAAAATGTGGTCTCTGTCAAATTTGGGTCTTTAATTGGACTCTGATTAATTTCGATCATGAACTGGACTCTGAATATTTTGGCACAAAGTAGACTCTGGCGAATTTTGCTAGAAAACTGGACTCTGATGAATTTCGATCAAGAACTGGACTCTGTCAAATTTTCACAGATTACAGGACACTGATGAAATTTGCTAGAAAACTGGACTCTGATGAATTTTGCTATTAAAGTAGACTCTGGCGAATTTGAGCATAAACTGGACTCTGACGAAAATTGGGTATAAAATGGACTCTGTCAAATTTTCACAGATTACAGGACACTGATGAAATTTGCTCTCAAAGTAGACTCTGGCGAATTTCTGTTGATAATTGGACTCTGATGAAATATGAGCTTAAAACTGTCTCTGACTAATTTTGCTCTCAAAGTAGACTCTGTTCATTTTTAGGTATAAATTGGACTCTGATGAAATATGAGCTAAATACTGTCTGACTAATTTTGCTCACAAAGTGGACTCTGTTCATTTTTAGGTATAAAATGGTCTCTGACGAAAATTGGGTATAAAATGGACTCTGTCAAATTTTCACAGATTACAGGACACTGATGAAATTTGCTCTCAAAGTAGACTCTGGCGAATTTCTGTTGATAATTGGACTCTGATGAAATATGAGCTAAATACTGTCTCTGACTAATTTTGGTCTTTACAGGTGAAATAGCCGTAAATGGATATAAAACTAAATGTTATGGCTAAGTTGGCTGTTTTCCTTAACAAAACATCTAAGACAATATTCTCTGAAAATGATCCTTTTACAAATTCGGTCATAAACATATAAATAAACTTCTATGATTATTTGAAACTCTGAAAATAGTTGTAAGGAAATAGGAGGAGAGAGAGAGAGGAGGGACGGTCCAGATATTATGGAGAAGATAAGATATGATAAGAGGCGACTGGCTGGCCGGGCGTAAGGTAAATAAAGGTGACGCGAGAGATTGCGAGGTAAGGGGGAGGGAGGGAGGGGGGTGTGATGTACGAGCCCCTGAAAACCCTGACTTACACAGATGACTTTCTAAATTTACATGAATAACTAAGGCTTACATAGACGATTTTTGTAAGTTGAAAACATGTAAAATATGTCCGTAGAGTACTCATGGAAACCCTAAAGAGCTACATACGTTACTTGAAATTCTCCATAAGCCCTTAACAAACTTCTAAGTCTCGGAAATTATTTTCATCATAAGAAATCCTTACTTTTAAAATCTGTGACTGACAAAAATTTACCTGAAAACCCTGGCTCAAAGACACGATATTTCACAGAAAAAAAAATGTTCTGTGGCGCTTACAGGCCACAGGGGTCCTCTTGCCAAAAAAAAAAAAATGTTCTGTGGCGCTTACAGTCCACAGGGGTCCTCTCCCCCCCCAAAAAAATGTTCTGTGGCGCTTACACCCTACTACTCTGTAGCATTGGATACTGTTGCCTGGGAACGGTACTGTAGCGTGGGGTAATGTTGTCTGGGACGGTACTGTTGCCTGGGGACGGTACTGTAGCGTGAGGTACTGTTGTCTGGGGACGGTACTGTAGCGTGGGGTACTGGTGCCTGGGGACGGTACTGTAGCATTGGATACTGTTGCCTGGGGACGGTACTGGTGCCTCGGGACGGTACTGTAGCGTGAGGTACTGTTGCCTGGGAATGGCACTGTAGCGTGAGGTACTGTTGCCTGAGGACGGTACTGTAGCGTGGAGTACTGTTGCCTGGGGACGGTACTGTAGCGTGGGGTACTGTTGCCTGGGGACGGTACTGTAGCGTGGGGTACTGGTGCTTGGGGACGGTACTGTAGCGTGGGGTACTGTGTCCTGGGGACGGTACTGTAGCGTAGGGTACTGTTGCCTGAGGACGGTACTGTAGCGTGAGGTACTGTTGCCTGGGGACGGTATTGTAGCGTGAGGTACTGTTGCCTGGGGACGGTACTGTAGCGTTAGGTACTGTTGCCTGGGGACGGTATTGTAGCGTGGGGTACTGTTGCCTGGGGACGGTACTGTAGCGTGGGGTACTGTTGCCTGAGGACGGTACTGTAGCGTGGGGTACTGTTGCCTGGGGACGGTACTGTAGCGTGGGGTACTGCTGCTTGGGGACGGTATTGTAGCATGGGGTACTGTTGCCTGGGGACGGTACTGTAGCGTGGGGTACTTTTGCCTGGGGACGGTACTGTAGCGTGAGGTACTGTTGCCTGGGGACGGTATTGTAGCGTGGGGTACTGTAGCCTGGGGACGGTACTGTAGCGTGGAGTACTGTTGCCTGGGGACGGTACTGTAGCGTGGGGTACTGTTGCTTGGGGACGGTACTGTAGCGTGGGGTACTGTGTCCTGGGGACGGTACTGTAGCGTAGGGTACTGTTGCCTGAGGACGTTACTGTAGCGTGAGGTACTGTTGCCTGGGGACGGTATTGTAGCGTGAGGTACTGTTGCCTGGGGACGGTACTGTAGCGTTAGGTACTGTTGCCTGGGGACGGTATTGTAGCGTGGGGTACTGTTGCCTGGGGACGGTACTGTAGCGTGGGGTACTGTTGCCTGGGGACGGTACTGTAGCGTGGGGTACTGTTGCCTGGGGACGGTACTGTAGCGTGGGGTACTGCTGCTTGGGGACGGTATTGTAGCATGGGGTACTGTTGCCTGGGGACGGTACTGTAGCGTGGGGTACTTTTGCCTGGGGACGGTACTGTAGCGTGAGGTACTGTTGCCTGGGGACGGTATTGTAGCGTGGGGTACTGTAGCCTGGGGACGGTACTGTAGCGTGGAGTACTGTTGCCTGGGGACGGTACTGTAGCGTGGGGTACTGTTGCCTGGGGACGGTACTGTAGCGTGGAGTACTGTTGCCTGGGGACGGTACTGTAGCGTGGGGTACTGTTGCCTGGGGACGGTACTGTAGCGTGGGGTACTGTTGCCTTGGGACGGTACTGTAGCATTGGATACTGTTGCCTGGGAACGGTACTGTTGCCTGGGAACGGTACTGTAGCGTGGGGTAATGTTGTCTGGGGACGGTACTGTTGCCTGGGGATGGTACTGTAGCGTGAGGTACTGTTGTCTGGGGACGGTACTGTAGCGTGGGGTACTGGTGCCTCGGGACGGTACTGTAGCATTGGATACTGTTGCCTGGGGACGGTACTGGTGCCTCGGGACGGTACTGTAGCGTGAGGTACTGTTGCCTGGGGATGGCACTGTAGCGTGAGGTACTGTTGCCTGAGGACGGTACTGTAGCGTAGGGTACTGTTGTCTGGGGACGGTACTGGTGCCTGGGGACGGTACTGTATCGTGGGGTACTGTTGTCTGGGGACGGTACTGGTGCCTGGGGAGGGTACTGGTGCCTGGGGACGGTACTGTAGCCTGGGGACGGTACTGTAGCGTGGGGTACTGTTGCCTGGGGACGGTACTGTATCGTGGGGTACTGTTGTCTGGGGACGGTACTGGTGCCTGGGGACGGTACTGGTGCCTGGGGACGGTACTGTAGCCTGGGGACGGTACTGTAGCGTGGGGTACTGTTGTCTGGGGACGGTACTGGTGCCTGGGGACGGTACTGTATCGTGGGGTACTGTTGTCTGGGGACGGTACTGGTGCCTGGGGACGGTACTGTATCGTGGGGTACTGTTGTCTGGGGACGGTACTGGTGCCTGGGGACGGTATTGGTGTCTGGGGACGGTACTGTTGTCTGGGGACGGTACTGGTGCCTGAGGACGGTACTGGTGCCTGGGGACAGTACTGTAGCCTGGGGACGGTACTGCAGCGTAAGGTACTGTTGCCTGGGGACGGTATTGTAGCGTGGGGTACTGTAGCCTGGGGACGGTACTGTAGCGTGGAGTACTGTTGCCTGGGGACGGTACTGTAGCGTGGGGTACTGTTGCCTGGGGACGGTACTGTAGCGTGGGGTACTGTTGCCTTGGGACGGTACTGTAGCATTGGATACTGTTGCCTGGGAACGGTACTGTTGCCTGGGGACGGTACTGTAGCGTGGGGTAATGTTGTCTGGGGACGGTACTGTTGCCTGGTGACGGTACTGTAGCGTGAGGTACTGTTGCCTGGGGATGGTACTGTAGCGTGGGGTACTGGTGCCTGGAGACGGTACTGTAGCATTGGATACTGTTGCCTGGGGACGGTACTGGTGCCTGGGGACGGTACTGTAGCGTGAGGTACTGTTGCCTGGGGATGGCACTGTAGCGTGAGGTACTGTTGCCTGAGGACGGTACTGTAGCGTAGGGTACTGTTGTCTGGGGACGATACTGGTGCCTGGAGACGGTACTGTATCGTGGGGTACTGTTGTCTGGGGACGGTACTGGTGCCTGGGGACGGTACTAGTGCCTGGGGACGGTACTGTAGCCTGGGGACGGTACTGTAGCGTGGGGTACTGTTGCCTGGGGACGGTACTGTATCGTGGGGTACTGTTGTCTGGGGACGGTACTGGTGCCTGGGGACGGTACTGGTGCCTGGGGACGGTAGTGTAGCCTGGGGACGGTACTGTAGCGTGGGGTACTGTTGTCTGGGGACGGTACTGGTGCCTGGGGACGGTACTGTATCGTGGGGTACTGTTGTCTGGGGACGGTACTGGTGCCTGGGGACGGTATTGGTGTCTGGGGACGGTACTGTTGTCTGGGGACGGTACTGGTGCCTGAGGACGGTACTGGTGCCTGGGGACAGTACTGTAGCCTGGGGACGGTACTGTAGCGTGGGGTACTGTTGCCTGGGACGGTACTGGTGCCTGGGGACGGTACTGTAGCGTGAGGTACTGTTGTCTGGAGACGGTACTGTAGATTGAGGTACTGTTGCCTGAGGACGGTACTGTAGCGTAGGGTACTGTTGCCTGGGGACGGTACTATAGCGTGGGGTACTGTTGCCTGGGGATGGTACTGAAGCGTGGGGTACTGTTGCCTGGAGAAGGTACTGTAGCGTGGGGTACTGTTGCTTGGGGACGGTACTGTAGTGTGAGGTAGTGTTGCCTGGGCACGGTACTGTAGCGTGGGGTACTGTTGCCTGGGGACGGTACTGTAGCATGGGGCTCTGTTGCCTGGGGACGGTACTGTAGCTTGGGGTACTGTTGCCTGGAGACGGTACTGTAGCGTGGGGTACTGTTGCTGTGGGAAAAACCTGCTGGGATTGATATAAGAGGAGACTACCAGGGACTTGTTCTGAACTAAATTAAAAAATTACTGTCTGTAAATTAATTCAACTAAAATCTCTAGCTAGGGTTGTATATCCTAGCTCCTCTTTTCCTAATGACAGATTGTGGGCTGTAAGGGACAGGTGGGGTGAATGAATTAGTTGTTAGAAGTTCAAGTCCACCTGTAGACAGGGATTCTCACATCAGCTTGTATTTTATACAAGGATAAGATTTAATAAATTCAGTTATATGACTGAACACTGGCTCTGTTTAAATCAGGGATTTAAACATACATAGTCTAGCCTAGCACCATAGCTATTAACAGCCAATATGTTCTTATACTAAAAACAACAATTTAAATTGTAAAGTATAATAAATGACTTTAAATGTAGTTTAAGTACTGATAACTAAGTACTAGAAATTATATTCAATTAAATGAACTTATATGATAACTTAAAAATAACTAAGCAAGCAATTGTTAACTTAATTTATATATTCAAGTATATATGCAATGTATTTATATTCAACTTATATGATTAGGTATAGTCAGCTTGATTGAATCCTTTCCCACACAATGGACACTCATGAGATTTTATTTACCTATTGCAGCTGAATCTTTTTCTGACTCAAATGGACACTCATGAGGTCTAGTGCTTGGTTAAAGATTCACTGTTACACTACAATTTTAATAAACTTACTGAGATATGAGGCGTTGCCTCGCTTATAACCGACAAACAGGCTTATAGGATATTAAAGTTATACAAGCATACAATTAGCCAATTAATACGCTACTGTAATAACCTTCAATATACTTATCTGAAGCCGGGTGCCTGTCTGACAAGTATGCCAGACTTATAACTCTCTTGTCGCGAGTTTAGGCACATTATTTTCTATCACAGCATTGCTGTATGATTGTTGTTGTAGCGTTTCTACGTGGATTTTTCTTTAACTGCGTTGCAGAAGATGAGGGTTGATGGTGAAGGTGGAGTCAAGTCACTGTGTGCTCCGCTCTACACTTATAGATATAAATGTTCTAGGGATATTCCTTTGTAGATATATTGTCCCGGTACTCCCACAGTTCTAGAGAGTATTCACTGGTGATAAAGATAATTAGATAAGATGTCCTGAGCTAAATAATGTTCGCTAAGGATCCGTCACTGTTCACTGTGTTGTAAACAAACGCGAAGTGCCCCGTGTGTTGTGGACGCTTCTCTCCCAGCCATCGCCCCCCAATGCCCCTTGAGCACGGTAGCCTTCTATGAATATTGATTGATTATTTTTACAGTCTAGACTTATGATTGAGATATGATCTGATTATAATATAATTAGATATAGGATTTAAAGATTATAAGTAGTACTTGATAGTACCACTGATTCTTATTAAGGATTCGATTTTTAATCTCTACCGGAAGCGAATAATTTTCCAATAGTTTTTTAATTAAGAAATCCTTCTCGAAGCTTCTGGATCCTTGAGAGATCATGCACAAAGTCACGAAGGCATCTAGAGGGCCCTATGGCGTACGTGATCATAGTGGCATTGTCATCTAGGATCAAGCTGTATAATGAATCTATTATGATTTGGATATGATTTTGTTATGATTTTGATATGATTTTGTTATGATTTTGATATGATATAGAAATTATACATTTCTTAGATGATTATTAGATATAGCGGGTAAAAATTTCCCACAGTTGCCTGGGGACGGTACTGTAGCCTGGGGTACTGTTGCCTGGGGACGGTACTGTGGTGTGAGGTACTGTTGCCTGGGGATGGTACTGTAGCGTGGGGTACTGTTGCCTGGGGACGGTACTGTATCGTGGGGTACTGTTGCCTGGGGACGGTACTGTAGCCTGGGGTACTGTTGCCTGGGGACGGTACTGTGGTGTGAGGTACTGTTGCCTGGGGATGGTACTGTAGCGTGGGGTACTGTTGCCTGGGGACGCTACTGTAGCATGAGGTACTATTGCTTGGGGACGGTACTGTAGCGTGGGGGTACTGTTGCCTGGGGACGGTACTGTAGCGTGGGGTACTGTTGCCTGGGGACGGTACTGTTGCCTGGGGATGGTACTGCAGCATGGGGTACTGTTGCCTGGGGACGGTACTGTTGCCAGGGGATGGTACTGTAGCGTGGGGTACTGTTGCCTGGGGACGGTACTGTAGCGTGGGGTACTGTAGCGTGAGGTACTGTTGCCTGGGGACGGTACTGTGGTGTGAGGTACTGTTGCCTGGGGACGGTACTGTAGCGTGGGGTACTGTTGCCTGGGGACGGTACTGTAGCGTGGGGTACTGTTGCCTGGGGACGGTACTGTAGCGTAGGGTACTGTTGCCTGGGGACAGTACTGTAGCGTGGGGTACAGTTGCGTGGGGACGGTACTGTAGCGTGGGGTACTGTTGCCTGGGGACGGTACTGTTGTCTGGGGACAGTACTGTAGCGTAGGGTACTGTTGCCTGGGGACGGTACTGTTGTCTGGGGACAGTACTGTAGCGTGGGGTACTGTTGCCTGGGGACGGTACTGTTGTCTGGGGACAGTACTGTAGCGTGGGGTACTGTTGCCTGGGGACGGTACTGTTGTCTGGGGACAGTACTGTAGCGTGGGGTACTGTTGCCTGGGGACGGTACTGTTGTCTGGGGACAGTACTGTAGCGTGGGGTACTGTTGCCTGGGGACGGTACTGTAGGGAGAGTCCCCGCCCTGCCTCAGCACTGATGGCTCCTCGTCCCTGTGATCCAGAAATAATAACAAAGAAAGTTCTGGTAACGGAGACCTCACGTTCGTGTTCTGTGGTCCCTATAACCAACGTCCGCTCCTCCTGGAGCACAGTATTGGACGCCATAAGCATATATACTCTTGTATGCAATTACACACAATAATCACCAGGGTGGAGGAGGTTTGTTAATGTCACGTCCGGGCACAAACAGTTGGTTTGGTCAAGTGTTTTGGGATGTGTGTAACTCATAACATTCTCCCACATATTAACTCCGAACGTTTCACAAGGAGTAAAATGATACATTAAGCTTCAATGTCAGATCATTAACATAATCTTAAACAGACTAACTTTATTTGTTTACAAAATCTTTATGCTTGCATCAGTCATTGCAACTTTCCCCGCACGCCACAGGGGAGTGTTGCCCGAGTTGCGGCACTTGTGGGGACCTCCGACTCCACCACCCAGTCCTCTTGGGACGGGGAATACCATGACACGTTAATTAAATATACACGTCGCAAGGTTCAAGTGACGGTCACGTGGTTCACGTGACGGACACGTGGTTCACGTGACGGACTCGTCGTTCACGTGACGGACTCGTCGTTCACGTGACGGACTCGTCGTTCACGTGACGGACACTGGGCACAAATCCTTAACTGTAGCCTCTGTTTAACTCAACAGTAAAATGTGTACTTGGTTGTAACAACGATTCTTCGCGGCGGGGATCGTATTCCAGGGACCTGCCCGAAACGCTACGCGTACTAGTGGCTCTACAAGAATGTAACAACTCTTGTATATATCTCAAAAAAATTAAAAATATATATAAAATATCTGATGATATGACACTGTCGACTTTTGTCTGGGTGGATTGTGAAGGTGGGATGACCCCTCCTGGTGTTATGTGTCAGTGGGGAGGGCATCCCGTGGGTGGTGTCAGTGGGGAGGGCATCCCGTGGGTGGTGTCAGTGGGGAAGGCATCCCGTGGGTGGTGTCAGTGGGGAGGGCATCCCGTGGGTGGTGTCAGTGGGGAAGGCATCCCGTGGGTGGTGTCAGTGGGGAGGGCATCCCGTGGGTGGTGTCAGTGGGGAAGGCATCCCGTGGGTGGTGTCAGTGGGGAGGGCATCCCGTGGGTGGTGTCAGTGGGGAGGGCATCCCGTGGGTGGTGTCAGTGGGGAAGGCATCCCGTTGGTGGTGTCAGTGGGGAGGGCATCCCGTGGGTGGTGTCAGTGGGGAAGGCATCCCGTGGGTGGTGTCAGTGGGG
>NC_091164.1:27357337-27479837 GCF_040958095.1 Procambarus clarkii | reverse complement strand
CATCAACAGATAAAAAATTCCCCTAAATAATACAGTTTTTGCATTGCTCTCTAATATAATGTATTATGAGAGGGAAGATGGCCTAAGTGGGGTAAAGGGGAGGAGAGTGGTAGAGATGAAGAGTAAAGGGGGTGATGGGGACAAGTCAAGGGGTAGGAAGGGAGGGGGAGAGGAACAAAGGAGGAGAAGGTGGGGTTAGTGGTCGGGGGTGTGCGGGCAGTTGGGGGTGGGGAATCAGCATTCAGGGGAAGGGGAGCGGGTGGCAGTGGGGATTGAAAACGAGAAGGGATGGAGGTGGGTGTTATTGGGGGGGGGGGAAGGTGGACTGTCAGAGGAGACCAAGTGGATCAGGGAGGAAGGGAGGATGATGGGAAGGTCGGGAGATGGGATAGAGAGGAAGAGGGGATGGATTTGAGGGGCATGCGGGTAGGGGCAGACAGACAGAGACAGAAATAGATAGAAGATAGATGGATGGATTGATAGGTAAATGGATAGACTGAAGCTTCTTGGAGGCCTCAGAAAATACAGTTTGCAAAAACCTCTCTCTACTCTTTCATAATTGTCGTTTTATCGTTGAATATAAATTTGTTGATCAAGCAGGATTTTCTCTTCGTGAATTTTTGTTAATGTTTTGGAACAAGTTCACATGTTCTAAGTGTTCTTTGATCTTCGTTCTAATCAGACTCTGCTACATTGCACTCGTTAGATGTTGGTGATACTGGCCTATAGTTCAGTGGCCACTGTCTCATTTTGCCATGCTATATGTACATAATATTGTCTCATTCCTCCATGTTATATGTACACTGTATTGTCTTATTCCTTCATGCTATATGTACATCATATTGTCTTATTCCCCCATGCTATATGTACATCATATTGTCTTATTCCTCCTTCTTCTTCTTGAGAATAGGTGCAGTTTGCATGAAGGGTTTACCCTCCCGATGACTGCACCAGGACAGATGTAGGGAGACGCGTTGACGTTGAGGAGGAGAAGAAAATCAAAAGCGTTGGATGTGAAGCCACGTGGAGAGAGGAGGGGCGACGAAAACAGAGGCGGACGTTAGAGGGAGACACCCCGCACCGTGGGGCGGGGCGTCGAGAGCACGGCGGCAGCTGATCCATGCTCGGCGTAATGGTGAGCGCAAGACGTTAACTAATACTTCTCCGGGAACTTGTATATCGGAAAGCGCAAGCAGTACACTTCCCAAATCACCCACAGATCAGAGGGCAGCCGGCCACCAGGCGGTGCCCTTCGCTGAGACATCTTATCCGGCACCCTATAAAAAAACTCCTTCACTGTCGATACCCAGACAGTGGACGAGCACCACGGGATCGGAAGCACCCGGGCATCTCGATAAGGGCCCAACACCGGACCCTCACAAGGCACGACCCCAGCAGTCGGAATGAGGCTTCCCCCAGTCCGGGCCAACGAAGGAGGAGGAACCACACGGGATGCAGGTGCAGCATCGACCGCATCACAGGGTACAGGAGCCGAGGCCCCCCAGCGCACATCTTTCCGCAACACCTCGACGAGGTCCTGATCATCAGGGGCAACCCCCCACTGTGGGAATCCAACAGCAGGAGACACAGGGGGGGGGGGGGGGGCACAGGCAGCAACTTTGGAGCCCCGCATAGCACCATCATCCATGGCGGGGGATGCCAGCTGAGCACCATACTCCCCCACCTCCTCCCAAGGCGCACCACAAAGGGGAGACACTCCGAGCCCGCCGCGAACGCTTCGAGACAGGCCACACCACACCACACCCAGCAGGCCCCTCCGCAGGCACGGCCACCATCTTCACATCCACACAGGCCACACCCGCACCATCCGAAGAGTCCACAGAGGCCACATCGCCAGCACTGTCCACATCATCCAGGGAAACAGCCTCAGAACACCGACGTGCACACTTCTGCAAAGGGATGGAAAGAGCAGAATTACAGTCGCCAAAACACATGGGCACGGCAGGCACCTTCCCCTGCCGAAGCTTCTCCTCCAAAACAGCAGAACCCTCGTCCCCGGAAGATGGTACCACATCCACAGGCGGGGGTGGGACATGAACCTCCACCGGGACATCCCACACTACACGCAGTGCAGGCGACGGCCCGACACCCACACACACCGGCTCAACAACCCCAGGGGCCACAGCAGTCACCAGACGTGTCGAACAGGCCGTAGAACTCGCCTCAGCAGGCAGAGCAGTAGACAAGCAATCAGGCGCCTCAGGCACAGCACCCACTCCGTCCTCAGAACCGTCCGAACGAAACAGGAGCGGAAAATCCTCCACACAAAAAACATGCATCCTACGAGTCGCTCCCACGTAGCACGCTGCAGCCAGATGACCCTCGTGACCACACAGATAACAGGTGCTGTTATACTGCTAGATACTGGCAGCGGAGTGTGTAACCCAACACGGACATCGACGACGGTACACTACACTTCAGCGACATCGTCAGGGTGTGGGAGCCGTCAAGTAAGTAAGTAATTATCAAAAGAAGGCACCAAACCGGGAAGGCTATGTAGCACCATCAAATGCGCAAAATAATCAGAGGGCGCTAAATATCACCAAGGAAGCCAATACGAGAACAAAAACGCATAAGGCGAACGATATCAAAAGTATCCGAGTCACCAAGAATTCTATTGAGGGACAGGTGACCGCGAAGGGCGGTCGGAAAGCAAGACACACGCTCGTCCTGGAAGTCAGGACATTCAAGAAGGACATGCACGACCGTAAGAGGGACAATGCAACTAGGACAATAAGGAGCAGGGCAACCTCGCCAGAGCTGTTTCCCACCGCCGGTTACGGTGGAAGGAGGACGGCCACGAGGAAACACAACATATAAGAGTACGTAGCTTGTTACTAGTAACAGACAACCAAGAAGCCTACCAACGGGTAAGGACTGAGGAATGGATAACCGGGTAAAAGTCGGAATACGGAATGCCTTTACGAGAGATGGGACAAGAGCAGACAGCTTCCTTGGTGGCAGCATCCGCACGCTCATTTAAAGACACACCAACATGGCTGGAAACCCAACAAAACTCAACCGACTTAAATTTACTGTGAACAAGAAACAGCCAATGCTGGATCTCGACAACTACTGGATTTACCGAATTATAGGACCCGAGAGCCATGAGGGCACTATGAGGGTCAACAACAACTACAAAGGAAGACTGACAACGAGAAAGCAGGAGACGAAGAGCATAGAGAATAGCATAAAGTTCCGCTGTAAAGATGCTAGTCTCTGGAGGTAAGCGACACATATAAGTGCGATCAGGAAAAACAACAGAGTAGCCAACACCGTCTGCCGACTTTGACCCATCGGTGAAGACAGAAACGGAGCGGGAGTGAGAAGAAAAGTACTCAAGGAAAAGGCGTTTTAGAACCGTAGGAGGGGTTAAAGCTTTAGTGGTACGGGTCAAGGAAGTACAAAACCGCGGAAGAGGGACTCTCCATGGGGGCAAAGAAGGAACAACACGAGGAGAAACATTAGAAATACGAACGGAAAGAGAATCCTGGAGGCGAGATAACTGGACAGAGAGAGGGAGGTGGTGAAGAGGAACAGGAACCGCAGGAGGCATAAAAGTTAAAGCACGACAGAGGCGAGAGGAAGGATGTTGTAAGGACCGCGCAAGATAGCGAAGACAGTAGCGATCACGGCGGGCCTGGAGAGACAGGAAGCCAGTGTCAACATACAAGCTAAGGACGGGAGTCAAACGAAAGGCACCAGAACTGAGGCGCAACCCAGTATGGTGCAAAGCATCAAGACGGCGAAGAGTAGAAGGAGAAGCAGACGAGTAAGCAGGGCAACCATAATCGAGCTTAGACAGGACGAGAGAGGAATGTAAAGCAAGGAGAGTGCGCCTATCTGCCCCCCAAGAAGTATGGGACAAGACCCAAAGGAGGGTAAGGGCCTTAGAGCACTCAACACGGAGGTAAGAGATATGGGGAGACCAAGACAAACGAGTGTCAAGGAATAACCCCAAAAGCTTCGCAGAATCTTTGTATTCAAGGGGATGACCATAAAGTGACAAAGAGGGACGAAGAACAACCCGTTTCCGCGTAAAAGTCATGGCACAAGTCTTAGAAGTAGAGAACTTGAAGCCATGACCTGTGGCCCAAGACGACACGGCATCAATTGCAAGTTGAAGCCGGCGTTGAAGGAGAGGCGAATCATCACCCTGACAGCAAAAGGTAAGATCATCGACATAGAGAGCGGAGAAGACACCAGAAGGAAGAGAGGAAAGAAGACCATTGAGGGCAACCAGAAAAAGAGTAGTGCTCAGAACACTACCCTGGGGCACACCTTCGTATTGCTGAAAAGAGGCAGAGAGAGAGCGGTACCAAGGCGCACCCGAAAGGATCGACGGGAGAGGAAGCTGCGGAGAAAGAGAGGGAGATGACCACGAAGGCCAAAAGAATGAAGCTGGGATAGAATATGATATCGCCAAGTGGTGTCGTAAGCCTTTTCCAGGTCAAAAAGGACGGCAACAACGGAGGTCTTTGCAGCAAAAGCAGTACGAATATAGAACTCCAAGTTCACCAGGACATCTGTCGTGCTGCGGTACTTGCGGAAACCAAATTGAGAAGGGGAGAGGAGGTGATGGTGTTCCAGGAACAACATCAGACGAACGTTAACCATACGTTCAAAGAGTTTGCAGACACAACTTGTGAGAGCAATAGGGCGAAAGTCCTTAGGGGAAGTACCCAGAGACTCCGGTTTGCGAACAGGGAGGACAACGGCATCGAGCCAGTCCTCAGGGACTGACGATGACTCCCAGATCCGATTATACAGACTCAGTAAATACTGAGACGTGCACGGAGGGAGATGGCGAAGCATCTCAAAATGAGTACCATCCGAGCCCGCCGCCGTAGAACCGCAGAGGGCCAGGGCAGAACGAAGTTCAGAGAGAGAGAAGGGATCATTATAGGGAAGTTAAAGACGAGTGCAGAAATCTAAAGGACGAGACTCAAGGACAGGTTTACGAAGAAGAAAAGATTGGGGAAGATGAAGACCAGAGCTAACAGAAGAAAAGTGGGAACCCAGTATGGAAGCGACCTGCAACGGGTCCGCCACAAGAGTATCATGGAGGTGAAGGACCGGTGAAACATCGGGAACGAACTTACCCGCTATCTTGCGGATACGCTTCCAGATCTGGGCCAGAGGAGTTTCGGACGTAATTGTTGAGACATAAGATGCCCATCATTCACGTTTAGCCGTATGGATGGCCCTACGGGCCATCGCACTCGCTTTCCGAAAGAAAAGAAAAGAATCGGTCGTCTGCCTACGGCGGTGCCTCTTCCAGGCTGCACGCTTACAGCAGACAGCCCGAGCACAGTCCACATTCCACCAGGGAACGCACTTCCGTGGACCCCGAGAGGAAGAGCGAGGGATAGAGCGGAGAGCAGCGTTGAAGACAGTGTCATGAAAAAGGAGGAGAGCGCGAGAGAGAGAGGCAGAAGGGAGAGGTCAGAGAGAGTAGCACTGAGGGTAAATAGGGTCCAATCCGCCTTAGCAAACTGCCACCTAGGGAAAGAGAGGGAAGGGCGAAAAGAGAAAAAGGAAACAAGGATGGGGAAATGATCACTTCCATGGAGGTCATCAAGAACCTGCCACGTGAAATCTAAGTAAAGAGAAGAAGAGCAGAGAGAAAGTTCCAGACAAGAAAGGGTGCGAGTCCGAGAGCCCAAATGAGTGGGCTCACCAGAATTCAGAAGAGACAGGGAAGAAGAGAGGAGAAACGGCTCAAGAAGGCGACCCCGGGTATTCGTCAGAACGTCACCCCAAAGAGAATGACGACAATTGAAGTCACCCAGCAGGAGCACAGGCTCCGGCAAGGAGTCAAGGAGGTGTTTCAATTCAGGAAGAGAAAGCGGGACACTCGGGGGGAGATAAATGGAACAAACTGTGTACCATTTCCCCACAAAGATACGAGCAGCAGAACAATGGAGAGGCGAAGGAAAAAGTAAAGGAACAAAGGGAACATAAGAACGAATCAAAAGAGCAGAAGAATTAGAAGTCCCAGCAACGGCTGGGGGGGGGGGGGGGGAGAAAGGAATAGCCACGAAAACGACCAGGATGAGCACCAAGCATCGGCTCCTGGAGACAGACACAAAGGGGCGAAAACCGCGAAATCAGAAGTTGGAGTTCGAGGAAATTGGCGTAATAACCTCGAACGTTCCATTGAAGAATGGAACCATGGCCCACGAAGCGGGACCAAACAAGGCTTGATAGGTAGCAGAACTAGAAGGAATCGAGCGAGGGCGGCCGTGACAAGGACGGCGGTGAGAACCCCCAGAGAGAGAGGGGTTAAAAGGCGCAGTAGTTACAACTAGAGAAGGAGCCACGCCAGGGGACGAGGTAGTCACCACTGGGGGCTTGGGGCTCGACCCAACCACAGAGGAGGGAGGGGAGCCAGGGGTAGGAGTCAGAGAGGCCAAAGGAGGAGCAAGGTTGGGGCCCAATGCAGCGGAGGCTACAGAGCCCAGTCTTCCAGCACGGACTGACTCGGGGGCTTGGTCGCCCACCCCACGAGCCTAAGAAGGTAAATCAGAAACAGCCGAAACAGGGGTCATCAGCATTACGAAAAGAAAAATTAATTCACGAATGTGCCCCCACACCCACCATGGAGCCACAATTAGAGGCAGGACACCCAACAAGAAGCTATCGCCGATCTTGCCGGGGCCTCCTAGGGGTGCGTCGTGAGTATACGCCCCACAAACGCCACCTTAAGAAACCGACAGTCCGTCGAAATCGGGTTCAGTGACAAAAGGGGGATTGACAATAAAAGGTTCCCCTCGCTCTCGACGTCGGGTACTACAGTTCTACTGGTGCAAGAGTATGCCTCCTCAAGCACCCGGGCGTCAAAATAGAAGAAGTCCAAGGGAAGAACTAGAACAAGCAAAAGGTCGGCAGGAAACGGCAAGCAGATAGGAGAAGAGGGGGGAGAAAAACGAAACAGAAGGAAAAGGAAAAGGTGCCCAGCAGAATTGGAGAGGACGGCAGCAGGAGCACAAGGCTAGAAAAGGACAGAGGACTGTCCCAAGGAGCATCACACTCCGACAGCCGCCCACTAAGCCCCCACACGGCAACAACGAGCTGAGCGGGGAGGGGGGGGAGTCGTCAAGCAGACCAACACAGTGCCCGGCAACGACCTTGTTCCAATGAACACTTAACACTGTCCCAAATCGTTCAAAACAGGTCAAAAAGTCGTCCTGAAATTCGAAGGGGGCACCATGCACCGCCACAGACGTCAAGGTGAAACTAAGATTCACCACCTTAAGAGAACCAGCAGTATCAGGGAGAGGGTAAACACGCCCCTCACACCGCTTGAGAAACGCCTGAAAGGCAGCCTGGAGGCGGAACTTGACCACAGCACGGTTGCCCTGAAGCAACTGGATGCCCACTAGGTCCGACAGCTACACATGGAGCACGTCCACCAGGGCGACACCAACCAACGAATGGTCCACCGGCACCGTAAATGCCAGACCAGCCGACAATGTTCTCTTCACTGGAGGGCGAGAATTCCCCATGGCTAAGTCAAACATCACCCTGTCAGTGGCAAACCACAACCAGCAGGGCAAACCAGCAATCACCCAACGTAAACACGAGCCAGGCCTCATTATTCCTCCTTGCTATATGTATACTGTATTGTCTTATTCCTCCATGTTATATATACATTATATTAGCTATTTCCCAAATTTTAGGTAGTTCCCACAAATCCAGTGAGTAGATGAAGACTAGAGCAAGGTTTCCACAAAATAACAAGGTTTTCACACAATAGTATGGTTAGTAGAAGAATAAGGTTCTTCAGATGGTAAGCATCAGAAGAACGCCTCGAGCGCATAGGGTCCGGCCGCAGGTCATTTGAACTTTCTACCGCCATGGTATTTGATTCCTTAGAAACGCAGGGAAGCCGCGATCGGGCACGCAAAACCCCAGCGACGGCGACAACATGGGGTACCGGCCCATGCACGAAAAGAGGCTGCAACCCCCTATAGCCCACCGGCACGGCAGGCAGAGGCGGCAGGCTATCAGATACTAGAGCCACAGGAGAAACGTCGACAGGGCGGCATAGAAGGGGGGAGGCAGAGGCTGCTAGTATGAAGAGACTGGAGCCACAGAAGAATCGTCCACAACAGCCACAGAAGTGGGAGGCGGGGAAGGATTCGACCCGCTGCACCACATCGATGCCCTCATCACACACGGCGGCCAAAGACCCCCACAGACGATGACGGCACAGGTACCGGCGTATGGCTCCCACCAGCCACATCATCAACAACAGGCTGTCTCGGTGGCACGACGTCTAAGGACACGCCCACATCCACACCCTCGGAAGCCTCGGTAATCACCAGCGGGGGGGGGGGAGGGGGTGAAAGCCTCCTCATGGAAGAGATTCACTTGTCTACATCACCCCCACTTCACCTTGCAGCCTGGTGCTCCGGCATCCTGCAATGGAAGCAGGTCCGCCGCTGCCGGGCATAATACACACGTACATAAAATCCCATCAACTTGATGGATGACTGGATGTCAGACCGAAACCGCATTTCCAACGTCCAAATGCCATTTTGGATCCACTTCAAGTGTCAGATGAGATAACATTCATCTGCACAGACACCACCTTTCCAAACTGGCCAAAGTATAACCATAACAGCACCTCTGGAAACTCAATTGGGGCGCCGTGGACACTGACGTAAGTAGAAGTGCCACTGCAATCTGAGACAACCACATACCCAGCAGCACCCGGCAATCGAAACGTGTGGCCATCAAACCGATGAAGAAAATCCCGATAGGCCTCCTCAGTATATAGCTTCACCACAGCCCGATGCTTCGTTATCAATTCAACACCACAAACGGCAGCGACGTCAATGCACAAAACGTCGAACAAAGTCGTATCCGCTGTAGGGTTATCCGCAAGTCCCGAATATTCCAGGCCAATCGACTGGGACCGCAGCACGGGGGGCAAGGGTCCCCATAACACTTATCTCTGGTAAAGCCGGGCACAAGGACCCCGTCTACAACCACACCGAATCTTAATTAGGATGTGAAAACTTGCTTCTAATGTCCATTGATCAATTATAGCGTTTGCTTGTTCTGGTGGGCAGTGGTCTAATTGTTTGATTGGACTGTTTCTATTGGTTTTGCGTATCTTTTCCTTAGCTTCAATATTAAATGTTCTTTTTTTTTGTTTATATTTGTACTAACATCTCCTAATATTTATGCAGTATTACAATCCTCTTGTGTTTTCTTACAGTTTGAGTCAAGAAATGTTTGTAAATATTCTCGCATTTATGTTCATGTGTAAGTGTTTTCAAGTTGCTTTACTCGCTCATGTTCTGTGATAAATACAGCATCAGAGGACCAACTTGAATTACGGTTTATTCCCCAACAGACCCAGGTTTCGTAATTGGTACTAAAATAATGAATTAGTCCTCTAGAAAAGCCCCTCACTCTCACAATTGTTTCACCGTGAAACCAATTCAAGATAAATTTCAATAAGTGAAATTTCAGACCAAAGAGACCAAACCAACAAAGATACCAAAATATCAGACCAAACCACACATCAGAAGGTGAGTGGTTGTTCAATAAGTGGTTATGGAAGCCAAGTGGTGAATACTGAAGACCAGGAAGTAGTAATTCATTTAAATTACTTGAGATGTTGGGATTTCTAAAAAATAATCTTATACATTTAAAATGTTTTAATTTTGTAGTGCTTGTTTATCAGTGATGGTTCATATTTCACTGTACCTTGGTGAGTTATATTGCTCTAATTCTCAATGATTTAAATCTCAATGATCTATACCAATTGTTTTGTATATTAATTTGTTATCCTCCTGGCTGGTGCTTGCCCACGCCATAAAGAAGTAAACGGGGACAACTAGTGTGGGGGAATGTTATGTCTGTATCGCACTCACATATGGAATGTTACAAATGAATGTTAGGTATTCAGCGCATTTAAGGGAAAAAAAAGAATCACTTAATAGTAAGGAACTAGTTCTGGAGACATAATCAATTTGGAACACATAGAGGATGGTAAAATGCTCCTCCTGAGTGGTTAGAACCCATTTGTTTACATGGATCCTTAAAACGCATTGGAATTTTGGAATTAGTAACAATTAAATTAGATATTATTCTTATTTTTTCTTTCTCCTGCTGTTCTCAAGAAATCTTGAATATTTTTAGTTTACAAAACAAATTATATTTACCATATTTAAACACTGACAATATATATCTCTGCTATAGGAATTAATTCTTCAGCGATAATTTATACATTTCTAATTTAAAATGGTTGCAGATCACTGAAACTGCAAGACCTTACCTTGTGTGCAACGGCCTTGCTCTCACAACAAACATTATTATACATAGTTTTATCACTAGTAAAGTATCTGGCTCCCGTTTTCAGATATTTCGAAATGGTATGTTTATTTTACAGCTGTTTCTTTGGCAATTCGTACATTGATAAGTTGCAGACGCGTGGCTGGTCTGACTGTAGTCTACAAAGTACACAACATGCTTTTTTCCCCCATTTGCATTCTCTACAATTCCTTCCCTCAAAAATATACTATCAAACAAGAGGATCGAAAATAAAAACCAGGTAGGTATTTTCTCGCCGTGAACATAACAGTTTCTAAATTCTAATCTCGTCGAAATACGCAAAACTATGGAACACATTTTTTGCGTCATGAAGGCGATCCATGCTGACACTTCAACAATTCAAAATCTTGTAAATTGATTACTATTAATATAGAATGGTAAGAAATAAAAGCAAGGAATCCCTGCATTGTTACAGATTGCTCAACAGAAAAGTGCAGGTCAAACTTGCAAACTTCAAAGTAAGCTTTAACAAGTGATGTGTAAAAACAAAAGAATTCTTTGATCGAATTTGCTTCGATTTGGAACAAAGGACATTTGGTTACTTTTACGTTTATTGCTCAAAGTCCTGAACTCGTCGCCATACGAACATTTAACAGTTCCGAAATTTTATATTGCACTGCATCCAGCCTGACCATTTACGATAACTACACAGTTTTTTTTGCAAAACAATAAAATATATATATTTTCGTCCCAATTTGCCTAACGTGTTTTACTTTCGATATCTCTCTTTTTCAATTTCCAGAAATAATATATGATAGTTCACAGGTTGTTAGTGCTATAGCTTTGAACTCTGATGATTTGTTGTCTAGCCTTAAGCGTAAGTGCTCTCTGTTGAAGATTTAGCCAGAGAAATTGTTAAAACGGATTATAATATTCTTAGTAATAGTTAGTTTTCCTTGGAGGTGATTCAGGAGATATAGTCGACTCACTTGAAAGGTAATCCTGGAGATGTTGTGGAGTCTCTTCGAAGGTGATCCTGGAGGTGTTGTGGGTTCTCCTGGAAGGTTTGGTTGACTCTGCTGGAAGGTGATCCTGGATGAGTGGTTGGGTCTTCAGGAAAATGACAATGGAGGAGAGGTTGAGTCTCCAGGAAGATGACCCCCTGATGGAGAGGTTGAGTCTCCTGGAGGATGACACCCGATGGAGAGGTTGAGTCTCCTGGAAGATGACACCCGATGGAGAGGTTGAGTCTCCAGGAAGATGACCCCCTGATGGAGAGGTTGAGTCTCCAGGAAGATGACCCCCTGATGGAGAGGTTGAGTCTCCAGGAAGATGACCCCCTGATGGAGAGGTTGAGTCTCCTGGAAGATGACACCCGATGGAGAGGTTGAGTCTCCAGGAAGATGACCCCCTGATGGAGAGGTTGAGTCTCCTGGAGGATGACCCTGATGGAGAGGTTGAGTCTCCTGGAAGATGACCCCCTGATGGAGAGGTTGAGTCTCCTGGAGGATGACCCTGATGGAGAGGTTTAGTCTCCAGGAAGATGACACCCGATGAAGAGGTTGAGTCTCCTGGAGGATGACACCCGATGGAGAGGTTGAGTCTCCTAGAAGGTGACCCTGATGAAAAGGTTGAGTCTCCTGGAGGATGACACCCGATGGAGAGGTTGAGTCTCCTGGAGGATGACACCCGATGGAGAGGTTGAGTCTCCTGGAGGATGACACCCGATGGAAAGGTTGAGTCTCCTGGAGGATGACAGCCGATGGAGAGGTTGAGTCTCCTAGAAGGTGACCCTGATGAAAAGGTTGAGTCTCCTGGAGGATGACACCCGATGGAGAGGTTGAGTCTCCTGGAGGATGACAGCCGATGGAGAGGTTGAGTCTCCTAGAAGGTGACCCTGATGAAAAGGTTGAGTCTCCTGGAGGATGACACCCGATGGAGAGGTTGAGTCTCCTGGAGGATGACCCCTGATAGAGAGGTTGAGTCTCCTGGAAGATGACCCTGATAGAGAGGTTGAGTCTCCTGGAAGCAAGATGCAAGTGATATCATCTCTAATTACTTATCAAATTTATAGCAATGCACTTATATTATTAGCAATAATGTGTGACATGATTGAATTTCTTTCATTTAAAGGAAAATGATTACAGGGGCGAAATTCGCGTGTTATTAATTACTTAATGTGAGGGAATGAAATTCCCAGTTAGTTTTTCTGAATTAGGCTAGAGTGAATGATGTACTCTAGCGCTCTAGACAAGAGGTTCTTACACTACATCCCCTTGTGTGACGTCTGCTGGAAGCCCATGCTTACGCCTATTCAATAAGACTGTGATGGAGTCTGTAACTGCTCTGTGGAAAGAATTACAGAATTTAACATACTTTACCAAGAAAAATGTGTACAGGGATTTGAGGGAGGCCAACGGTTTCAGAGGGAGCAGTGAGGTGTTCGTTGCCTCCCCCACCCTATGGGGTATGACGTCATCCACCTAGGTCTCCCACTCCCGGTGACGTCACGAGACTCCTCATGACAGAGGACTTCTGTCATTGGTCGAGGCACGCCAACCTCGAGGTGACGTTTGGGAGGGAACTTCTGTGATTGGAGCCGGCATCGTAGGCTTGCCGGCTTCGCTCTGATTGGTCAAGACAAGGTGTAGGTGTTAGCGTCTTTTTAGTCCCCTAGGCCCACCAAATTCAGTCTAGGACTGGCGTTGTGAGAGCAAGTCATGCTGGTGGTGGCGGCCGGGATTTAGGTCGCCACCACCCCTGTTATCGCCGTGTTATCACCATTTCCTTATTACTACGGTGACCCTGCTATCGTGGATCGTGCCTGGATCCAATTTGTGTGATCTTGGGCCGATAAGTAAAGTATTTGATTGAGGAAAAACTCTATGAGTGAACACGTGTTCAGACGAGGCACGAGTCAGCCTCGATGTGATCAGACGTTATTGATAGCATCCAGGATTATCTGTTATATTGTCTATGATAACTGGCAAGTGGTGGAATCGGGTAGGGCTCCCCAGTGTTTAGGGGAGCCCTCTTGTGTAATTTTTGGGAGATTACAGGCCCATGTTGGACATTGAAATTCCACCTTGCCGTGTCATCCATGTTTTGTCACCCCGCCATGCATCACACCCGGTGTGCGAGCGAGCCCTCTCGTGGTGTGTGCGCGCGAGTGAGTGAATCTTCTACACCTGTTGTGTACGCCTCAAGGCTACACAGTCACCCTGCTCGCCGTCTTACCTTGGGTCCGGCGCTGAGAAGCCTTGCTTCTCTGTGGCCACACGGCCTGGCCACACCCTTTGACCACACCTGGTCGAGGCACGAGGGAGCGAGTTGGGTGTTCTTCAGCTTCAGTGCTTCAGCCAGGAGGGTGAATGACAGTGTATATGTGGAATCTGTTCATGGAGTCTGGAGTCAATATCGAACCCGCGTCACGGCCCTTGTGGATTTGTTAATTTGATGCATCACGCTATTGTGATTTCTGTGTGTAAGTTGACTGTATGAATTTAGCATGTCCCACAAGTCATATCCCTACACAAGTTGGGGGGTTTGCAGGCGATGAGTCACAATAACGTGGCTGAAGTATGTTGACCAGACCACACACTAGAAGTTGAAAGGACGACGACGTTTCGGTCCGTCTTGGAGTATTCTCAAGTCGATTGTGAAGAGGAGAGAGAGACAGGCAATAAATAGGCAAGAGAGAGCTGAGGAGCAAAGTAAGGTGTAGGGGATAGTAGTAATAATGAGAACTGCAGTTCTTGGGGGGTTTATTAGTTGTAGCCTATAAATCGAAAATTATCGATTGGGATGAAAATTTACCCTAATTGGTTAGTAAGTTTTCTACTGGGGTTAATATAAATGATTGATAGCCTTATCTGCTTAGAAGGCTTCAATTTGGGCACTAGAGTCGAACACGTGGAGAAATCAGCAAAGTTGAGCCTTGTGGCTATGGCGTCGATACGTCCTCATGTGTTGCAACAGGAATACGACGCCAATTTCTTCAGGTTGCCACAGAAGATCTGCCGCAATGATACAATATAGCTACTGCAAATAACTTCCTAATCACAGATATGGCATATTATTGTTTGTTAAATAATTGTGAGAGGCTCACCCGATTTTGGGTGTTGTCTCGCCTCATCACCGGTTGTTATACTAATATTACAGAATCCTGCAATAAAAGACACAATGTTTTACACAACCGGAAACGAGGTACTCTCGTTATTGTAAGGTAGTGGCAGCAGAAGAACGTAAACATGGCTCGGGTCACGAGTATTAAGGTGGCTGCCTAGAGTGCTTCCTCACGAGGGATTTACTGGTTATACAATGGCGTCCTCCCTCCCTCCCTGGACTCAGTGACGCCACTAGTAGTCGGTTCAATTTTCTGCCCATTTATGGACGAAGGTAGGGAGGCGTTGATTATATTTATTATATTATTTAATCCAGTCATAAAATATATTTTTTTATTGATTCTAATGCAAAACTGGGTTTTTTAGTAATTAGTTTATATTGATGTAGATATTTTATGATATATTTTCTAGTGACGTAGCAATCATTTCACGTTCTTTTCCGGGAAAATGTGACAAGTCATTTGCAAGTCACAAGTCACAAGATACTTATGCCAATATTATTGGCGTAAGTATCTCAGATAAGTAATTATTGGCATAAGTAACTGAGAATAATTTATTATTTATTTCTTATGATAGCTTAGCGGACTGTACTTTTAATTAAAGGGACTGTATGAATTTAACTTTTCCCAAAATCATATCCCTACACAAGTTGGGGGTTTATTAGTTTTAACCTATCAATCGAAAATTATCGATTGCCAGGAAAACTTATACTAATTGGTTACTTGGTTAATCTAATGGGGGGTTAATATAGATGGTTGATAGTCTTATCTGATTTAGAAGGCGTCAAATTGGGCACCAGTGTAGAACACGAAGGGACTCAGCCTGGTTGAGCCTCGTGGACCAACATGTAGCATTACCTGGAACAACAATAGAATGAGGAACATGCAGTTGTTCCTGGAACAACAACAACTATACCTACTTAAAAGAGAAACAGGAACAGCAACAACAGGACCACCATACAGTAGTACCAGGAACAACAACAACAGGACCACCATACAGTAGTACCAGGAACAACAACAATAGGACTACCATACAGTAGTACCAGGAACAACAACAATAAGACCACCATACAGTAGTACCAGGAACAACAACAATAGTTCCATCATGCACTAGTACCAGGAACAGCAGAATTAGGACCAATATGCTGTAGTACCAGAAAACACAGCAATAGGATCAAGATATAACATAATCAGGAATAACAGTAAAAGCATCAACAAGCAGTAGTACCAGGAACAACAGTACTAGGACCAACATTCAGTAGTACTAGGAACAACAGTAATGGTACCATCATGCAGTAGTACCAGGAACAACAGTAATGGTACCATCATGCAGTAGTACCAGGAACAACAGTAATATGATCAACATGCAGTAGTACCAGGAACAACAATACTAGGACCAACATTCAGTAGTACTAGGAACAACAGTAATGGTACCATCATGCAGTAGTACCAGGAACAACTACAAAAGGACCACCATGTAGCAGTAACTGGAACAACATAATTAGATGCAGTACTGCAACATGCAGTACCAGGAACAACAACAACAGGACCTACATGCAGTACTACCAGAAACAACAACAATAGGACCAACAAGTAGTAGTTTCAGGAACAACAGTAATACAACCAACACAGAGAAGTACGAGGAACAACTGAAGAAGGAACAACATGCGATAGTACTAGGAACAACACCCACAGAAACAACATGCAGTAGTACCAGAAACAACAGCAATTGGACCTACATGGAGAATTACAAGGAAGAACTTTTAGTAGTATCAGGTACAACAGTAACTGAATCAACATTTTGAAGTTTTATTAATTAGGACCAATATGCATTAGTACTAAGAAAAGCAACAAAAGGACCATCTTGAAGCAGTACCAGGAAAAACAAAAATATTACCAATATACAATAGTACAAGGAACAACAGTAATAGGACCAATATGTAGCAGTGCCAGGAACAACAACAATACGAACAACATGCAGTAGTACCAGGAACAACAACAATAGTACTAACATAGTAGAAGGAACAATAGTAATAGTACCAACATGCATTAGTACCAGGAAGAACAGTAATAGGTCCAATCTGCGGTAGTACGAGGAACAACAGTAATAGGACCAACATACAATAGTACCCGGAGCAACAACAGTTTGGAACAACATGCAGTAGTACCAGGAAGAAAAGTAATAACACAAAAATGCAGTAATATTTGGAACAACAGTTATAGGACCAACATGTCCATGTATGGACGAGTTAGGAGTGAGGAACTGATAAAGAGGTTTGAGACAGCCATAGAATGAGGAGCAAAGCAGGAATCCCGATCATATGTTGCATGCTTCCAAGAAAGGGAGTTGGAAATGAATGATCGTCGAGAGCACTTGGTGTCAATTACCGACAGGACAAATATTTCAAACCCAATTTAATATCATTCATAGGTAACTGGGAATACCTCCGTGGAAGAAATGGCACGCATGCTCGGGATGGGGTACATCTATCCAGGGCTGGGGTTGTTGCTGTTGCCAACTCGTTGGAACCTGTGGTAGGAGGGAATTGTTTGGGTTTAAACTGTTAGCAGAAATTGTTATGGAAATTGATATGGAGAAAGGAGGAAATAAAAGTCCGTGTTTGCGGGAGAAACAACTTGGCAAAATGATCAGGGAAGGAGTAGCGTCTCAAAATAACAATATACTTAGGGAATATTACACGAACAGTACGAGTCTAAGAAATAAAATAAACGGTTTAAATGCTCTTGTGTGCACGGAAAAAATAGATATTATTGCACTTACCGAAACGTGGATGAATGTAGAAAATAGAGAACTATTAACTGAATATCAAATAAATGGATTTCAAGTATTTCACACAGATATAAATTAGACGAGGAGGAGGAGTAGCAATATGTGTTAGGGAAAATTTTAAATGTAGTCTCGAAGAGAGGAATCAAAACTGAGCCTCACGCACAAACTATTTGGCTAGAATTAAATGAAAAAGTAAATGATCTCATATTAGGAGTTATATTCAGGCCACCAAATATAGATAGAATGGAAGCAAAACATCTATAGGATGAATTATCTAGAGCATCTAGGTCTAACAGTATTTGTGCCATAGGTGACTTTAAATTTTGTGAAATAAACTGGATTAACAGAACATGGAATAACGAATCAGAAGATTTTCTAAAATTAATTGACGATTGCTTTCTTACTCAATACATTAAGGAACCAACACGGGAAAATAATATTTTAGATTTAGTGTTAGCTAACAGGGAAACACAGATTAATGACATCGAAATAGGGAGTGAACCAGGGAACAGTGATCACAAAGAAATCAGAGTTAGCATGGAATGAAATAGTACTGCAGGAGAAAATTCTGTTAAAGTGCCAGATTTTCGAGCTAATTCTAACATCCTAAGATTTTTTTCGAATCAAATAAATTGGGAAGTCTTGGGCATAAGACTAACATTAGACATGAAAGACTGATTAAATAGATAGAGGCTCATGGTATTGGGGGTGCTATATTAAGTTGGATTAGAGCATTGCTATACCAAAGGAAACAGAGAGTTAGTATAAAGTCAGAGTGGGAAAATGCAAGTGGAGTGCCTCAAGGCTTTGTCCTGGGACCTCTGTTGTTTATAATATATATAAATGATTTAGATTCAAGTTTGAGTAGCAACATTTGCAAATTTGCTGATGATACAAAAATCAGTAGGGAAATTAACACGGAAGAAGACTCACTATCATTACAAGGAGGTCTAAATAGGGTTTTGAAATGGTCACAAGATTGGCAGATGCAGTTTAAAGGTGATAAATGTAAAGTTCTGAGGCTAGGTAATAATGATAGAGTTACAAGATACGAGCTAGATGGTGTTGAGATTGCAAATTTGGATTACGAAAGGGATCTAGGAGTTATGATTATAAAGAATTTAATACCAAAGGATCAATTCATGAATGTTTGTAATAAAGCAAATAGGACACGGATTTATTAATCGAAGCGTTAGTAACAAGACATCTTCAGCTATATCTTGCTCTGGTTAGGCCCCATTTAGATTATGCAGTTCAGTTTTGGTCCCCGTACTGTAGAATGGATCTAAATTCACTTGAACGTGTCCAGCGTAGAATGACAAAGTTAATTCCCCAAATTAGAAATCTTTTATATGAAGAAAGATTAACCATGCTTAAATTGCATTCACTGGAAAGGCGAAAAGTTAGGGGTGACATGATAGAGGTTTACGTGAGGATGAATGGACATAACAAAGGTGATATTAAAGGAGTATTAAAAGTATCAACACAAGACAATATGCAAAACAATAGGTATAAATTGGATAAGTTTAGACTTAGAAAAGACTTGGGTAAATACTGGTTCGGTAAGAGCGTTGTTGATGTGGAACCAATTACCACGAAACGTAGTGGAGGTGGGGTCCCTCGATTGTTTCAAGCGTGGGTTGGACATGTATATGAATGGGATTGGGTGGTTATAAATAGGAGCTGCCTCGTATGGGCCAATAGGCCTTCTGCAGTTACTTTTGTTCTTATTTATGGAACCAATTCCCGCATAACGTGGTCGAGGTGGGGTCCCTCGATTTTCTGTCTGCGCCTCACTGATCCCTCCTCAGTGAGGCGAAGAGAGTCACAATGAGAGGGTGTGTTAGCTAGGGCTCCGATTTTAGAAATATTATTATTGCAATAATGGAAGGTGTGCCAGGAATGCTGATATTCTTGGACCTCGTGAAAGCCTTTGAACTGGCTAGCGCCCCAGCTATTCTCTGCTGCCTCATCGACAAAGAGATCAAAGGCAACCTGCTCTCCTAGACCAAAAACTGTCTCATAAACAGAGAAGCAAGAGTAAATTTTTATTGCACAGTCTCTGAATACAAAAGACATGAAAATGGTACACCACAAGGCAGTATTCTCAGTCCCCCTTTTCCTCAACTGTTTAATGGAAAGAATAATGAGGTTGAAACTCCCACAACACTGCAGGCTGCTAAACTTCGTGGACGACTTTGTCATCATCATAAAAGGAAGGGATGCGGCGCCTTGCACCCAAATGCTTAGACTGCATCTGTAAAAAGGCAAAACAGATTGGTATCAAGCTCAACCCCTCAAATACAAAAGCCATTCTCATAAAAATAGCGAAGCCCAACATCCAACTCTCAGTACAGGGTCATCCAATTGAATAGGTCGACACCTATCAGTATCTAGGAATAATCCTGGACACACATATGCATTTTAATGCTGAGGTCACTAACTTGAAAGAGTGAATTGCGGCCCGAACGGCAATCCTCAGGCCGCTAACATCCCTCTCTTGGGAAGCCAATCTGCAAGTCCTTCGCACATACTATGTACAGGCAGTAAGATCAGTGATCGTCTATGCCACACCTGCACTCACAAGTCTATCACACCAACAGTGGAAAAAGCTTGAAGTTGCCCTAAACAATGCTATGAGAGCTGCACTGGGAGCCCCCATGTGGACCAGGTTTGAAACTCTTAGACTGATAACGGGTTTGCCCTCTCATCAAGAAAGATTATCACAAAAAACAGCTACAATTATCAGTAAGATAATTATTTCTCCTGGTCCAATCCCAGTACGGCAGGCCTTGGTGGTTGGACTTGGCGAAAAGAATGGAAACTCTTGGGCTGCAAGAGCAGGAAAAGTCCTAAACAGACTACATTTAAAAAGCATGATTCTTGATAGAGAGGGTGATCAACCACACCCAAATTACACTACTTCCGCACCGTGGGAAGAGCCTACTTTCAAAATAGTAATAGAAAGTCTCTCAATGAAAAAGGCTGCCTATGATCCAACAATCCTAAGGCGCATAAGAGAAAAGCAATTGTATAGCATTGCAGTAGCAGGAGCCACCCACATCTTCATAGACGGATCGATTGACACGGAATATGAGAGTGCTGGCGCTGCTCTTTGCACGGCCAGCATACAGGCATATTGGAGACTGGGAGGACTAGTATCATCAACCCAAACTGAGCTGTTTGCCATTCAACAGGCGTTCGCATATGTGATTGCACAAAACACTCAAAATGCAATCATACACACAGACTCAAAAGCTGCACTTCAAATATTAGGACAAAAACAGTGGAAAGATAATGTGGAAATAATTACCACCATTTTGTATCTTGGAGCAGTCGCTAAAGGCAAAGGACTCAACATAACCCTAAACTGGATCACATCCCAGGTTGGAATCCCAAGTGCGCCAATATATTTCCAAAAAATGCATTAAATGAAAACTTGTTCGATTTCAATCAAACTTTTTTGGCTAGTTGTATATGAAAAGGGTTTCATCTGGTCCAAGTCTCAGCACCGTAGCATAAATAGGAAGGGAGAAAAAAATAGTGAAGTAGGTGTCAAAATTTTTCCAAAATTGTCAAAAGATTATCAAACACAAGTGTCAACTGAATCATATCTATGACTCAGCTATCACAATAGCATATATTAAAAAAATATTATAATTAGTTTTATTGGAAAAATAATTAAGTTAAAAAAAATGATATATATTTTTGTTTTGGTTTTCAATTTGTTTTTTTTATCGGACAATTTGCATGACATTTATACACCTGACTGCACATAAGCCTATCTGTAAGGTAGGCTTATGTGTAAAACGCTATAGGTAGTGTTTTTTCCTAAGTTCATAAATTGATTTTATAATAGCAATAAACATGACATATTTGCATAATTTTTTTTTTTTTTGGGGGGGGGGAAACTTTGAATATTTGTATTAGGAAAACTAAAGATGTTTTGGAAACTCCCTACCTCCGGATCCTTTATTATATGCTAATGTGTCAGAAAAGTGTCATAGAATGATTATATCTGAAAGGTGTGTTTGTTTATTTACACTTGTAAATATGTTAAATTTGTTGAAAAAAAAAATAAAAAAATAAAAAATCTCCCTTTATTTACGCTGCAGTACTGAAACTTGGGACAACTGCAGCCCTTTTCATATACAACTAGTCAAAAAATATTGGTTGACATTGAACAACTTTTATGAAACCATGCCCATGCCCCCCTTTAATGAGAAAGGCGATGAAATTGCTAAATTGGCAACTCGTCATCCAGTGATACATAAAACAATTCAACCCAGCCTAGAGAACATAAACTCTCACACCTCAACAAAGCCTATCTACTCCAGAGAGTAGCAGAAGGTTCGCCCTCTGCAATATGGTATCTTCAGGCAACCAAATTAGAAAGGTTAAATATCCCAAAAGGAATCCACAGGGAAATAGCAGTTAGGTTATATAGACTACGTCTAGGTTACAGATGCAACTGAGATATTGGTGAACCCCGACAGAGAGAATGCATCTTCTGCTAAACTGTCACAGAAAACCCATTACTTCACTATCTTCTGGAATGTGAAGCAACCAACGACCTTAGAAGACCTTGTTGTTGTGGACTCTTCCCTTTCACAGCATATACTTAAATGCTCTAATCTTTCTAACAAACGTGACCTAAGATAAGCTTACCCTTCCATTTATCTTTCTTCCTCTTTCCTTTTCTCTCTCTCTTTTCTGTTCTTTGTTTTCTTTACGTTCCCTAACTATCCTCTTCTTATTCCTATTACTATCTCCTTCTCATTCGGTGGTTATAATAGGAGCTGCCTCGTATGGGCCAATAGGCCCTATGCAGTTCTTATTCCTACTACTATCCCCTCTACTACACTTTGCTCCTCAGTTTTCTCTAGCCTATTTATTGCCTGCATTTACTTCCTCATCACACTCGACTTGAGAATGGTCCAGGACGGACCGAAACGTCGTCGTCCCTTCACCTTCTAGTGTGTGGACTATCTTGAGGTTATCTTGAAATGATTTCAGGGCTTTTTAGTGTCGCCGCGGCCCGGTCCTCGACCAGGCCTCCACCCCCAGGAAGCAGCTCGTGACAGCTGACTAGCACCCAGGTACCTATTTTACTGCTAGGTAACAGGGGCATAGGGTGAAAGAAACTCTGCCCAATGTTTCTCGCTGGCGCCTGGGATCGAACCCAGGACCTCTTGACATACCAGAAAACAGTCTAAGGAAACTACTCCATGCTTGTACTAAAGAGGCACCCTTCTTGAGCCCGGATGGGCACATGTATAAGCCAGAAGATGGGGTCGCCATGGGTTCTCCCCTAGGTGTCTTGTTTGCGAACTTCTACATGGGTACCATCGAACAAAAGGTCTTAGTCGACATGAACTTGAAACCGGCCACATACTGCAGGTATGTTGACGAAATTTTTACACAGGTACCTGATGTCAGACATCTCCAGGAGCTGAAGGAGGCATTTGAGCGGAATTCTGTGTTGTGTTTCACTTACGAGATGGAGAAGGATGGGAAGCTGCCCTTTCTAGATGTAACAGTCATGGAAAGGAGCGGAGGTTTCCACACTGCAGTCTACACTAAGGAAACAAACATAGGAATGTGCCTCAATGCCAACAGTGACTGCCCAGACAGGTACAAGAGGAGTGTCGTTAACGCTTATGTCGACCATGCTCTCAGCCACAGCTCAGGATGGAAGCAAGTCGATGAAGAACTCTGTAGGGTAAGGCAGGTCCTAGTCAACAACGGCTTCTCCAATGGTTTCGTTGAAGACATCATAAGAAGGAAGGTGAAACGCCATGCAACCTCTGAAGAGACAACTAACACAACACCTGTACCCCCTACTAGACTATTTTACAGGAAAGGGTCCTTTTTTCCACAGCTCATAAAACGGAGGAAAGGGTCCTGAAAGATATTGTTAATAGAAACGTTATCCCTACAGACAAAAATCAGAAGATACAATTGACGATCTACTATAAAACCTAGAAAACGGCCAACCTACTCATGAGAAACTCTCCAGACACAAAGCAGAACGCTTTAAAAGAGACCAATGTCGTCTAAGCCTTCAAATGCCCACTTGGGGATTGTAAGCCTCAAAGAATTCAGTATATAGGCAAGACAACAACATCTCTTTCCAGGCGATTAACGATGCATAAACAACAGGGCTCCATTAAGGAACATATAATCTCTTCCCATAATCAGACCATCACCAGAGAAGTCTTAACAAAAAACACGGAAATCATCGATAGATACAGCGATAGCAGGCGGCTAGATATCTGCGAGGCCCTAGACATTAAGAAGTCGACACCAGCAATCAACAGCCAATTAATGCACAACTATATTCTACCCACTTCAAGACTCCGCACCAATATAGAAGCATCAAGAAATATGGGCCAACAGGCCCTATGCAATTACTACCATTCTTCCCTTTAACTTACAAAATATTATACCCATTGTTTCGTGTTCTGTCTTGTGTTGAAAGTTTGTTTTCACCTCATTCAAAACTGTTGTAACATATCACCTCACCCAAATGCAGGTATTAAAAATCGAAGATGTTTAAGCTCTGTTCAGTTATAGTTGTGTGTGTGTAAACTAAAGTCTTTGAAAATGTAATAAGTTATTACGAAACGCGTTCAAGTGTCGCGTCAGACTAGAAATAATAATGAATTTAGGAGAATTGATTTTTCAGTTACCATCAACAGTGAAGAAAAATATAAGAAACATTGAGAAAATTCGTGTTAGAATTATTAATCTTACTTTTTCGGTCATATTTATTAATATATATATATATATATATATATATATATATATATATATATATATATATATATATATATATATATATATATATATTATATATATATATATATATATATTTTATATATATATAATATATATATAATATATATATATATGTATATATATATATATAATATATATATATATGTATATATATATAATATATATATATATATATATATATATATATATATATATATATATATATATAATATATATATATATATATATATATATATATATATAATATATATGTGCTAGAAGCTGCGACAACACCACATGACACTGCCCGACTTAGAGCTGTAGCAGCTCCCCATGCAGGTGATTTCCTATTAGCAACCCCAATGTCAGCAACCGGCACCCGTCTCACACCGCAGGCCCTCCGAATTGCCGTGGCTCTCCGCCTAGCTGCCCCAATCCACACCGAATACAGGTGTATTTGCGGCGAGGCAGAGGCCGACAGATATGGTCGGCATGGCCTTCTTTGCCAAAGGACGGGAGGATGGCATGCAAGACACGGCGAGGTTAATGACATTATTAAGAGAAGCCTTACCACAGCCGGTTGTCCAGCAGAGAGAGAGCCCCGTTACCTAATGTCCCGCAACTCGGATGAGCCTGTCGGTCGCCTAGACGGAATTACGGTGAACCCCTGGAAGAATGGTAGACAGTTGGTGTGGGACTACACTTGCGTTTCAACTTTAGCCAATACCTATGTTGACTTCAGTGCTACACAAGCAGGAGGAGCTGCCAATCACCGGGAAGCGGCCAAGTCACGTAAATACAGAGACCTTGAGCACCACTACAATTTTGTCCCCATTGCCTCAGAGACACTTGGTGCCTGGGGTAAAAGTGCTGCTAGCTTTTTGAAGGAGTTGGGGTCTAAGCTAATCGAAACAACTAGAGACCCTAGAGCTGCCAGTTTTCTTTTTCAGCGCCTTAGTGTGGCAATCCAGAGAGGAAATGCTCACTGCATCCACGGTTCCTGCCCGCCATCTGAGGAGCTGGAGGAGCTGTTCAACTTGTGACAAGCAGCCTTGTACCCTGCATGTAATAAATATTGTAACTTTTTTTGTGTAATGACATTTTCAAATAAAGTTAGATAAATATACACACCTATATATATAATATATATATAATATATATATATATATATATATATATATATATTATATATATAGGTGTGTATATTTATATATATATATATATATATATATATATATATATATATATATATATATATATATATATATATATATATATATATATATATATATATATATATATATATATATATATATATTAATAAATATGACCGAAAAAGTATGATTAATAATTCTAACACGAATTTTCTCAACGTTTCTTATATTTTTCTTGTGCTAGCGCACTGTGCTTTTAGGAGGCAAAAGCGAGGTCGATTCCCATCCTCGTTAAAGTTATCTGGTCCAGGCGTAGCATGTGTTGCCCCTTCTCAGCGTAGCTCGCCTCGTCCGGACTGAGGCAGGCGTGGAAAGCGAGGGAGAAGAGCCCTCGGTAGCAGGTCTTCTCGTAAACGGAGCCACAGACAATTTCCAGGGCCCCCAGTAGTCGACGCAGTAGTCGCCTGGTCACAGGCAGACACAGTGCCGGGAGCCGTTGCGCCTTGTTCTGCTCCCCCTTAAGCAGTTGGGTAACTAAAAACTGGTGAGTAGGGTCCTCCCAACCATGCAGCTTGAACACGAAGGCGATCGCCGCGAGGTATGCGTTGAGAGAACGGAATGCCAAGCCCCGGGATAGCCGCTATAACTGGAAGTTCGCCAGAGTCGAGGGCACGGCCTCAAAGGGACACACCCATCGCCTGATACGTACGCCACATACTCCGCCCACTTATTGTGATAAGCACGCCAGGTCGCAGGTTGCAGGGAGTCGAGCAGTGTCCTCACAGTTTCAGGGTGAAGTTGCAGGGCAGGAGGTGCTGAGGGACGGCAGTTGGCGTCTCGGCGAGTCCTGCGTCTCAAAGGAACAGGGGCGGGAGCACCTGCAGGTGTGAAAGAGCGTCACAAACCCCGTTTAACTTGCCTAGGAGGTGTGAGGGAAGAAGTGTAATATTATGCATATTATTATACGATTGGTGTTGTTGTTGTTCGTCCTTCCTTTCAGACAAACCAACCCAAAAACCAGAGAGTGCTTACTTTCACCAGGAGATCACCCTTGGCGCTTCTGGCACTTGGAGATGGGCTCAACGTCACAAATTTAGGGGGATGCGGCTCCAGCAATAGCCTCGTTGTCACGTGTACACACCCACTCAAGCCGTTGTGACTCCCCACTCTTTCCTTATGTGATATGATCTCCTCAATCCCCTTTGACCTATTATTGTTCCGTTCTACCCTGTCCTCAGCTGTGGGTTTTGGTTCTTTCTCTCTCTCTTACCTACTTTTTGGGAAGCCTCACTAGGACAATGACAAACACCAGCACATTTGAATACATTTACTGGACAAGGCACATGGACAATACATATACACGTATAATAATATATCTCCAACACTCAATACTACAGTAGTCAGGTCGCTCTCCAATACCATCAGGTCTCTATCATCTGCTCACCAAGTGGTATCCTAACTCCTGACTCACCACCTAATACTACCAACCTCATCAAGTAGGTCAAGCCTTATAACACAATGTTGCACTATCAGCCTCACCAAATGGGTAAATCATGCAGTACAATATGATATGGCACTACCAACTCTGGTACATATAAATATTTGCAGGCAATTCAGCTCATGCCTATACTAACATAAATATCATCATAAATATTTCTTGATATACAACAATGTTCAATCAAACACCCTATCAGTCCTAGAACACATATGTATGTCTCTGCAGGTAATCCAACCTTCAGTTGTAACTCTATACTTCAGTATAAGTACTCCTTGGCACGAAAATGGCCAACAATCACTCACCTTTCACTGCGTCTTGCACGCTAATGACAACCAAACACCCTACCAACTCCCTACAAGTAATCAACTAGAACTTCCCGTCCACATCTTGAAGTTCACTACCCTGACAGTATCAGGTTCTTCCGAGTTTATCTACCAGGATCCTCTGCAGCCCTTCCAGGCTGCTACACAATGAAGTCTTCCTTGAGCAACAATGGTGCTTCATCACTGGTATCACAAAAGCATATGAAACTTCATTCCATTGCTCCTCTTCTCACAGCTTGAGGTCCTGCTCCTCACTGTATGGCTGCTCTTCCACAGAGCTCAGTACCTTCCACAACCTTGGAGTCTCATCAACTACTCCCTCTCTGCTAGCTTCGAAGTTCTCACCAACTCCATTCCCAGACAAACCTGCAACCCATTGACTCGCCAATAAAAATGTTTCCCTATAAATACATAAACGAAATAATCACAATATATTTGCACCTAACATCTCTCTGCTCTCTACATACTGTGAGAGTGGACTCTCCTGTTTGGGCTGGTCCATGCTCTGCCTTACTCGGTGGGCGGCTCCCCACTCTGGGAGCTGTCCTCCGCCGCCAGCCGATCAGTTGGCTCCAGGCGGTCGACGGGAGAGGATATGCTGCTCGTCCCTCCAGCTTTCTCTCTCATTTCCGTCCTCTTATTTAGGCTTTTTGCCTTGTCAAAACATGCCTAATGTATCAATAAACATTCGCTACAGTCGCTGGGCATACGATCAACTATAGGCAATCACTGTAAACTAGTTAAAATTGTGCTTACCACAAAAAGGTCTCCTGCAGGGCGCTCTCCCTCTGACGAAGTCAGACCAGGGCGCTCCCACGGCCCACAACAATGTCTCTGGGCGGCTTAACAAACTCTCCTTGCCGTCCAGGACTTGAGACCACACATTCCCAGCTCGATTCCACAGCTGGAACGTCTGCACACTTCCTTTCTCTTGAAGGTATATCACCTAGGGGTTCCTCTCTGACAGGAGCTCTCACGGAGCGCAGCTTCCCTCGCGATGTCTGGTACTCAAGTGACTTAAGTTCCTCTCAAGCAAGCCTCACACCTCCACCATACTCTCCACATCTTGTGTCAAGTCATTTCCTAATTTCTTATTCACTGCCCATCATCTTAAATTGTCTATCAAATCCAACCAATTATTTTACATCTGTATCTTCACCTCTATATTTTCTAGACCTTCTAGTCAGGTCAGGCCTGATAGAATAATTCTCAAAGAGGAGACTCGTTTTTCAGCTACCTGGGATTATAACAGTAAGCAGTAGGATCGCCAACAGCCTGACAAGTTGCATGAGGAGGGGGCACCTGGCAGACAGAGAAAGCAGCACATTTACCATGGCGGCAATGTTGGACCTGCACACCAGCCTCTTGTTCGCTAACACCGGGGCGTAAATGGCTATTCCCATGTAGAAAGGGTAAAGTTCAAGGAGCGACATGTTGAGCCGGCTCCAGTCTGCAGGCCACATTCCCCAGAACCAGGCCACCCCGAGCGTGATTCTGTATCCCTTGGAAGAGCATCCGCGTACATCGAGAGGGATGTGGCGCACCACCATTCACCATCTGGGGGAAAAACCGTTACTCCGTTAAACGAGCCGAGAAAAGTGCACCAGGCGCCCAGGTCAAATTTCGCCTCCACGTCCAGCAGGCAGGGTTGCGAGGGGCGGTGGACGCCCCGCATGAGCTGGTGGAGGTGGCAGAGGAAGGCCCAGCCCCCCCCTCGGGATGACCATCGTGGCAAATTGCAGTTAGCCGATGATCCCTTGCAGGTCCCTCAGGGGGAGGCTCTCGAGCCCCAGGGCGTCTTCCACAGTGACCATGTACCTTGTCCTCTTGTCCTCCAGTAGCCTTGTTTCCATCCGTTGGGCGTCGATTTCCAGTCCAAGAAAAGTGAGGCAGGAGCAGGGGCCCTCGGTCTTGTGGGGGGCCAAGGGAACGCCCAGGCGCTCGCAGAGGGCGGTGAACACCCGCAGGCTCCGCAGACACTCGTCGTAGGTAGAACTCACAAAGATGAAGTCGTCCAGCACCTTCACGACATCCCGCACGTCGAACTTTTCTGCACGGATCCATTGCAGGGCGCTGGAGAATGTCTCGAAGATCCTGCAGGAGGGTGCGGCCCCCCATGCTGAGCATCTTCTCATAGTAGTACCGTTCCCCGTAAGCAAAGCCGAGTAGGTGATAGTCACTCGGGTGGACCAGGACAATCCGGAACGCCTCAGCTCTGTCACACTTCGCCAGGTGCGCCCCCGGCGAACGTCTGACCACTAACGCCACCGCGTCATTGATGGATTGGTAGTTCACCGTTGTCGACTCCCGCGGGATGTTGGTGTTCACGCTCTCGGAGGGTTGGTGTTCACGCTCTCGGAGGAATAAGGGTAGCTGAGGTTGTGCAGGAGCCTGTACATGTCTGGTGTGGACTTCTCCCTCAGGGCTATGGGCGAACACTTGAAGTTCTCGAATGGGGGGGGGTTGTTATGGGGGTATGTGGTTGTACTGTAAAGGGCCAATAACTAGAGTCAAGATGTATAAAAAATAGTGGGATAGATATGCCCGGCCCCCAAGGAGCACAGGTTCCGGTTAATGATTCAATGTTCTAGATTACAGGTCTGCTGTCTAGTAGTTAATCATCTACACCACTTCAACAGGATGAATTGATACTTCCCATACACTAGCTTATTCTTTAAACCCTCTAATAACCCCCTATATACATTAATACAACTATTTTCTTTACCACTCTACCTTACGTTAAACACCTTGGTCCACATAGGCAGGATGCAAAGTTTACAATTACAAACTAGGGTAAAGTCTTGTAGCGAGTTAATCTTATACTCGCGCCATCATCTCATTATCTTAATAGCATAACTAATTAGCACTAATTTACAGAAGCTACAATCCTTTCCCCAATTACAGGTAATACTCTTCTCATCTTGTTGGAGGGAGCTGAGGTGTAGTCACCATATAAGCAAGCGATATGAGGAATAGCGGACAATGCAATTTCCACATTCAACAATGTAGGACTTGGCGTGTACAGTTCTAATCGACCCAAGATGCTACAGCTTCGACACAGAGCAGACAGCAGACTACAACCGCATCGAGCTACAACGCTATCGCTCCCCGAGTTCAGACACTCGCAATTCCCAATCGAGCTGCCACGCTCTCGCTCCCCGAGTTCAGACACTCACAATTCCCAATCGAGCCGCCACGCTCTCCCACATAGAGCTCCGCGACTCCGGCCTCACTCAGCTCTCTGCTCTGCTTCAAGCTCCGTCTGAACGTTTACGACAATGCCACCAACCGACTACTGTAATCAAGACTACTAAATAAATATGAAAACTCACTAAACAATTTGTATCTAATCTACCCAACAACGTAACATAATTGTACGTTACATTGGTGACCCCGGAGATTTTCGATGATGCCCAGCCACGATGGACTACAACATGGACTCTCACTGGACCTCTACTGCTGTTGCTTGCTGTGGACCGCAGCCATCTGTCATGGAACGATGCCAACACCCTCGCCACAGCTATGATATTCATCGTGATCATCTCTGCATTTTCATCTGCTACGGCTTGCTGCTCCACGATCGTTACTCACTCATCTGATAGCCTCATCAGTGATTACATTATGTAGGATCTACAGCCTGTCCTGCCGACTATCTGTCTCTGCCAGGGCACTGCTTGTTCTACAGGGATTTCCACGAAAGTTGTTCTTTCGTCAGATTTATCTACACGTTCACTGCATTCTGATTCTCTGCCGACTCAAGCACCTTGCGCAGTACAGGACTTACAGCTTGCGTTTCTAACTCTTCGTCGCCTCCAGGACAATTCAGCTCTTGCAGTGATTCCCTCGTTGTCCTAAATACGTGCCTACATTACCTCCTATTGTCCTGGTGCCCGAGCCCATCCGCCCCGGATCTAAATGCTCCACCAGCGACCCAAGTATGCAACAATAATGCACATTCTTCTCTCCTGCTACATCGAGCTTGTCCACACACTGCCTGCATCTTTTGGTACCGGACTACATGTTCCAAAGTGACCCTGGGAACAGTAGCCTCGTTACACACAGAGATCACACTAACGTGATGCATCAAATAAACAAATCCACAAGGGCCGTGACGAAGATTCGAACCTGCGTCCGGGAGCCTCCCAGACACTGCCTTAATCGACTGAGGTATGACAGGGTTAAAAAGAGTTGAAACCGAAGTTCTACTGAACTTGCTGGATCCCGCAGCCTCTCCGAGGTACAAACCAGGATTTTACACAACTCCCCCATGCACTCGAGCGATGTCAATAGGCCGTTCTCCCTCTTCGCACTTACATCATTACACACAGAAATCACAATAACGTGAGTTGTGTAAAAACCCCTGGTTTGTGTCTTGGAGAGGCTGCGGGATCCAGTAAGTTCAGTAGAACTTCGGTTTCAACTCTTTTAACCCTGTCGTAGCTCTGTCGGTTAAGGCAGTGTCTGGGATGCTCCCAGACGAAGGTTCGAATCCTCGTCACAGCCCTTGTGGATTTGTTCAGTAGCCTTGTATTTTTTGTTATATTGCTTTTCTTTCATTCCCTGGCAGGGGGAATCCTGTAGCGAGTTAATCTTATACTCGCTCCATTATCTCATTATCTTAATAGCATAACTAATGAGCACTAATTACAGAAGCTACAATTCTTTCCCCAAATACTGGCAATACTCTTCTCATCTTGTTGGAGGGAGCTGAGGTGTAGTCACCATATAAGCAAGAGATATGAGGAATAGCAGACAGTACAATTTCCACATTCAACAATGTAGTACTCGGCGTGTACAGTTCTAATCGATCCAAGACGCTACAGCTTCGACACAGAGCAGACAGCAGACTACGACCGCATCGAGCTACAACGCTCTCCCTCCCCGAGTTCAGACACTCGCAATTCCCAATCGAGCCGCCACGCTCTCGCTCCCCGAGTTCAGACACTCACAATTCCCAATCGAGCTGCCACGCTCTCCCACATCCGCTCCGTCGGAGAGCTCCGCGACTCCGGCCTCACTCAGCTCTCTGCTCTGCTTCAAGCTCCGTCTGAACGTTTACGATAATGCCACCAACCGACTACTGTAATCAAGGCTACTAAATAAATATGAAAACTCACTAAACAATGTGTATCTAATCGACTCAACAACGTAACATAATCGTATGTTACAGTCTACTTGGAGAAAAACACTTGTAAAGCTTGAAGCAGCCTGGGTAGCTACGACCCACGTTGTACACTAGTCACAATGGAGTACACTTAGTGATGCCAAATTACTGGCTTAGACTACAAAATAACTATAAGTTTACTTAACCATGTAGTACGGTAAATGTATAAGGATGGTACTTATCTTGGACATAGATTATAGGGAGAGGAGAAAGGAGGAGGAGGAAGACAGAGCCCCACAGGGAGAGTCAGGACGCCACAGGTGCCAGCCAGAGAGAAGAGAGAGCACACCCGCTCGAGCTCAGTTAAGTATGCTGACGGGATGGATACCTAGCTGATCGTACAACCATAAACATTACAAGTCTTCACCGACATTCAATACTGGTTGCTTTAACAGTTCTTAGAATAGCTGATAACTAGTTCAATATTATATTTAATCATCAACAAGTTCAGAGTCTGAATGCTCTGTGAGAAACATGATTCATATTACATTTGGCAAGGACGATGAGAATAAATGTATACCCCCAGGTTTAATGAGCCATGATATAAATATTGTTGTTAATTACATATCCTTCTCACATGATCCAATCCTATGAATTAATGTATAACAATTATTTAGAGCTCAATTTGACCTCTGGTTTCCAATTAAGAACCCAGGGTCGTAACACTCCTTCCCCCTTCAGATAAAAAAAAAATGTTCCTACTAGAATAGTAGTCATATTTTTGGTAAGATCCTACAGATAATAAGAAGGAAAACCTACGCAATAAAAGAATATCAAACAAAAACAAAAAAATCTCTGCAAGAAAAAGCATAAAGGAATTCTCTGAAAGAAGAAACACACAAAAAGCCTCTATGAAAGAAAAAGCACACACATAAAAACGGGGAAGTAAATAAATTTGACATGGAATATTTAATGTCACAGGAGAACCTAAAAAAAAAAACTAAAACATGACAGTTGGTATATGTCTTCCTGTGGCTCAGATGAATGTTACTCAGGTAACTGGGACAGCACGTCGGCTGTTCCGTTGAGCCGGCCCGGTAGGTGGATAATGGAAGATTGAAGTCCTGTAGGTACAATACCTTTGTGAGCAGAGAGTTCATTAGCCTCTGGAACGTTGAGGGGCATTACACAATCCGAACGGTAACACTTGATACTCGAAGACACCATTGGGTGTTACGAACACAGTTAGTTGCTTGGCACACTCGGTGAGTGGGATCTGATAATATCCCCTTGAGAGATCGAATTTCGAGACGAACGTGGCGTTTCCGATCTCGTCGATGCAGTCTTCTAGGAGGAGCAGCAGATAGGCATCCACAATGGTCACCTTGTTGAGCTGCCGATAGTCAGTGCATAGTCGCCAGGAGCCGTCTGGTTTGGGGACCAAAAGGCAGGGCGAGCACCAAGAGCCCTGGCTCGGCCGGACGAGGCCGTGCTGGAGCAGGAAGTCGACTTCGTTCCGTACGATGGCCTTTTTTCGTGGACTCATCCGATAGGGTTGAAGACGAATGGGGGTGTAGTCCGTCAACTTGACATCATGGTAGATGGCATTAGTCTGGGTCGGGACCTCCCCAAACAGACTGGAGAATTCGTCAAGTAGCGACTGCACCTCTTCACGTTGAGCCATCTGTAAATGGCCCAGACTCTCCCCACAGCATTCACAGAACTAGAATTATTGAGAATGAGATTAGTTGGGTCCCCAGAACAATTATCCCCTCCCTCACTGGAAAAGGAAACGTTGTTTAGAGCGACGGGCCTGGGCCCCTGGAACTTCTTCAGACGGTTCAAGTGTACAAGCATCACCTTGTTACGCTTGTCAGATTGCCTTACTTTGTACGTGAGGTCCCCAGCCTTTTTTGTCACCATATAGGGTACCTCGTACTTGTGGGACATATTGCTCCCCAGTCGAGGTTTTAATACCAGGACAGGGTCACCAGGCTGAAATACCCTCAACTTAGTCTTAGCATCGTGTCGTTCTTTCATACTCTCTTGGGCCTTCCCAAGATACTTTAGTGCAGCCATCTTGCAGTCCCGGAGTCTCTGGTTGTGTTGCGCAAAGAAAGCTGAACCTTCGGTCAACGTTACGTTCTCTAACAGATTCTCCTGTAACATTTGCATGGATCCACGAACATTATGGCCAAAGACTAACTCAAAAGGAGAACAACCCAGTCAACTTTGTAACCCCTCTAGAGCAGCAAACAAAACATGAGGGAGGTTCTCATCCCAAAATCTACGGGAATTCTCACACGATGTCTTCAACATCACCTTAACCTTCACTGCTAAGGGGTCCTGAGGACATTTACACCCCTGTGCGCAAGAAAAAAAATATAATTTTTTTTTGTCTTCTAAACATCTTAATTTGTGTCCCCTGTACACGGGAAAATAATAACAAAATTCTATTGTACTTACCAATGACGTAATTGAGCCGAGACAAGTTGACCAATGACGTCACAGAGCGTGAGCACTCAAGGGTGATGCATCAGGCATCTGTCACTCACGGCAACCTATTCTCGCACTTTTGTTAAGTCAATATTTACTTATTAAATAAGTGCATATGTGACATACTAATTTATTGTGAATATTTTAGTTTACCTTGAAAAGCTTCATAGAAAACACCGACCTAACCTAACCTTCTTAGTATGTTAAGATAAGCATCTTATTGCTTCGTAATTACAATTATTACTTAACCTATTATAGGTATAGGTTAAGAAATAATTGTAATTACGAAGCAATAAGATGCTTATCTTAACATACTAAGAAGGCTTGGTAAGGTCGGTGTTTTCTATGAAGCTTTTCAAGGTAAACTAAAATATTCACAATAAATTAGTATGTCACATATGCACGTATTTAATAAGTCAATATTGACTATAAGACAGTGCGAGAACGGGTTGCTCACGGCCGATCAGGAGGTCCGAGTTACCGCGAATTTATTTTCGCGGAATTATTTACAGTATTCTTGGGACATTTTACACAATTTTTTTTCGCTAGTATTGTTCCAATTATTACCACTAGACGTTGTATTATAATAAAACTCACTAGGCGCTCACATATTAGTGTCACAAGTATGCCCACCAAAATGGTATAGTTTACAGGAAATATTCAATGTATTTGTTTTTTTTCAATATAAACACAAAAATTAACTTGATATGTACATTTATTTACAAAAGAATTACACATTTAGTAGTCCTGGAGACTGTGATACTGTGTGAGACAGTCAATACGGCACAGACTGAACACGCTTCGCACCATGGCAACACCAATTTACGTTTCTGTGGCCTCAATTTGGTACTGGATAACACAACGCACCGACGCTGGCCTGCTGCGCGAGCTCCAGTTGGTGGTAATTTCTTGATTTGGTGTATCAGAAAGGCCTCCCTGTAAGCGAGCCTGGGTGCAGGAGCATGGTTCAATATTGGGTCTCGAATGGGTCTTTGTATGCCAGGTGTGTCCTTGCCAAATTTACCTAGTAACTGTTTCACAACTTGAAAACTAAATGAACGGAAATATGGTTTTCTACCTGTTTTCACAAGATACATGTTGTAACTGTTCAGCATTGTTACGTCAATAAGGTGGGAAATCATTGTCTTTGTCCACTTCACTGTTTTCCGTACACACTCTACAGCACCCACCATCATGTCACACTTATCAACTAAACGCATGTTGATGTTGTAGTCCATCACACAATCTGGCTTATATATTATTTGTTTTGGTGTTCTGTTCACCTTGCCACTGTCCACCATTGTACCAGGGTGAATGGTGGTCAACATGTTCACTTCACATCTGTCTTTCCACCGCACTGAAAGTATTGCACCACTTTTTCTTACCTCGCAATCACTTACTTGCATAGAAGTGTCAAACACAGGCATTACCCTTCGTTTTGGCTTTACTGTGCCACACACTCCAGTTCTATTATCAAGCAAGAATTTGGTTAGTAAGGGACTAGTATAATAGTTATCTGTGTACAATATGTGGCCCTTGTTCAGATATGGTACAAGCAGTGCCTTCACCACACTACCTGAGAAGCCATGTTCATCATTAGCAGGAATGTCTACATTTGTAGCCGAATACAGTATCATGTGTAACACGATTCCTGATTCACAGTCACAGAGCACAAAGAATTTCAATCCAAATCGGTGGCGTTTTGAGGGAATATGCTGCTTGAAGGCAGCACGTCCTTTGAAAAGCACAAGGGAGTCATCAATAACCAGCTTCCAAGCTGGTACGTAGTAATCTCGGAACTTTCCAATCAGGTCATTTATCACGTGCCTCACCCTCCAAAGCTTATCATCCTGTCTCTCGTCTGCATTATTTGCAAAATGAAGGCACCGTAGGATCAACAAAAATCTGTCTCGGGACATATATTTCCCGAACAATGGTGTTGGAACAGCGTTGTCTTTGCTCCAATAATCTGATATTACGTGTTTCACACAATGTTTCACCAACATACAAATTGCGAAAAACACATACAGTTCACCTACAATTGTCTCTTTCCAACGCTGTAGTCGTGAAAATTCTGATACCTTCTCACCTTCAATGAGATCGGCTGCAAGTCTGTTCGTTTCGTGGATAATGTGTTCCATGAGCTGCTCATCGAAATATGCAGTAAAGAAGTCCATTTCACTTTTTTGTCACCAGTATCAGGGAAAAGATCTGTAATTCCCACATCTCTGTTGTCAAAGTCGGGAATTTGTGGAACAAAATCTTCCCCCATCACTCCACACAAATAAACCTGCTGTCTTCCAAGAGCCATTAGCTGCACCACGGCGAGGAATCTGGGGACCAGGAGCTGAAGACGGCCTAGCAACAGTAGGGGGCACGAAGGGTCGATGAGGGAAAAGTATTGGAGCATGAGGGGATTTGTTCCTCATTGTCGCCATATTGTTCCATATAGCGGCGCTTGGCTGGGCGGGCAGCTGATGAGGCGAAACTTGTACTGGCACTAGCAGGCGGGGTAAAACTATTCTCCGATTCTACATCACTAAAACCTGATTAAGATTCACCTGTTTCAGACTCGTCGATCATGTCATAAACTTGCAATGGAACAGATGAACTATGTGCTTGGGCACGAAGTGGTGTTGAGTGGTGTTGAGTAGTAGCGGGTAACTCGTGGAATCCTCACCCTCGTGGCACCAACATGTTCACCCTCACTATCCATGGTTTCTATTTCTTCAGGCTGTGTATAGTCCTCATCTATATCCGAGTAGTCAATATCAGATTCGTCAACATCCTTGAACAATTCATTGGCAATTTCGTCTTCGGCCAAAGACTGTGTGACGCAGTGCGCTGAGCGAGGGTGGACGCTAGGCCGTGATGCGCTCGCCATGGTGTCTGGCCACTAACTTAGGTCTGGGAAACAAAGGAGGCCTGCTCTAGATTTTTTTCAAGATGGCATCTGTGTACAATCGCCCCTGGCTACGGTATGGGTGACCCCTTTACACCGCGGGACATTTGAATCGTGCCTGGCACCCTTTGGCGTATATATACGCCATGCGCATGGTGGGACATGTTACTCATGGCGTATATATATACACCATGCACAGTTTAAGGGTTAAGCATCTGATGGAACCTCTCAATTACCCCGTGACTCTGTGGATAGTATGGGCTAGAAACCTTATGAGTTATTCCATGGTCCTTACAGAATTGTTAAAAAATGTCAGACTTAAAATTAGTACCATTGTCAATTTGCACAACCCGAGGCAGTCCAAAAGTAGAAAAAATGCATCATACGAGCAATAACAGTCTTTGCTATGATGTTCCTCATATCAAAAGCCTCAGGGTAACGGGTTGTGATACACATCATGGTTATCAGGTAAATATTACCAGACTTAGTTCTAGGTAACAGACCAACACAGTCCATTACCACATGAGAAAATGGTTCCTCCGGCACGACAATAGGCCTTAGAGGAGCTTTAGGTGGTGTCTGGTTTGGTTTCCCAACAAGCTGACAAGGAATACATGAGTTACAAAATTTTGCCACATCGCTTTTCAGCTTGGGCCAGTAAAAATATTTAAAAAATTTGTGATAGGCGATATTAATGCCATGATGTCCTCCCATAGGGTCATCATGAGCAGCTGCCAAAACGTTCTCTCTATAGCAGGTAGGCAACATAACCTGGTGGACTATCTCCCACTCATTTCACAAGGGAGAACTCTGTGGTCTCCATTTTCTCATCAAAATCTGATCCTTGTAATAGTACCCAGTTGTTGCATCTACAATCTCCTCCTTAGAGAGAGCTGCATCGTGACATTCTGCAAGACTGGGGTCAGCTTTCTGTAAATCACTCAAGGATGCATCCATGTCTTGGTCAGATGCCATTGGCCGAGTCTCAACAGGGTTCTCCTCCACCTCCTCACTACTCTTGGTTGGAGGCGATGGTAGGCTCCCCACAATGTTCTTGGCCTCGTCATCGATTCGGGTCATAAACGTGTCCGCAAGGTCTACTTGGCTTACACCACTCAGAAAGTTCCTCGTGTCCTCGGGATTTACCACCGTGGCAACCACAGGGCTGCCCTTACATTTAAGTTCCATAGACCTGGTCACCGCAAACACAGGGTACATAACAGTATCCTCTGTGGCGGGTAGATCCAGGGAAACCTTAGGGGTAGGCAACATAATAGGCAGTCTGGAGTCCCCCTACCTTATCCCCCTGCTAAATCATTACCCAATATTACATCACCATTAGGGAAAGGTAGGTAAGAAATGACTCCGACTGTACAAACACCCTTGTGGAAATCAGATTCCAGGGTAACCTTACGGAGGGGTACTGCTCGAGTATCACTAGTGACACACTCGACCAGTACCACCTCTCCAGTGTCGAGAGTGTTGCCACCATGCAGTGCACGCTCCAAGATTAAAGTCTGCATGGCACCGGTGTCTCGGAAGATCTCCACGTCCTACCTAGCGTAAAGTCTACTTGGAGAAAAACACTTGTAAGGCTTGATGCAGCCTGGGTAGCTACGACCCACGTGGTACACTAGTCACAATGGAGTACACTTAATGATGCCAAATTACTGGCTTAGACTACAAAATAACTATAGGTATACTTAACCAGATAGTACGGTAAATGTATAAGGATGGTACTTATTTTGGACATAGATTATAGGGATAGGAGAAAGGAGGAGGAGGAAAACAGAGCCCCACAGGGAGAGTAAGGACGCCACAGTTGCCAGCCAGAGAGAAGAGAGAGAACACCCGCTCAAGCTCATTTAAGTATGCTGCCGAGACGGATACCTAGCTGATCGTACAGCCATAAACATTACAAGTCTTCACCAACATTCAATACTGGTTATTTAACAGTTCTAACAATAGCTGATAACTAGTTCAATATTATATTTAATCATCAACAAGCTCAGAGTCTGAATGCTCTGTGAGAAATACGATTCATCTTACGTTTGGCAAGGACGATGGGAATAAATGCATACCTCAGGTTTAAGGAGCCATGATATAAATGTTGTTATTAATTAAATTTCCTTCTCACAAGATCCAATCCTATGAATTAATGTATAGTAATTATTTAGAGCTCAATTTGACCTCTGGTTTCAAATAAAGAACCCAGTGTCGTAACAGGGGGCCTCAAAGGGGCCCACAATGCGCCCTAGACTCAGTTCCTTGTCGAGCATAGGCCCCACAATATTTGGGAGGGCTGTAGTTTCTGAGGGGTTGCAGGAGGAAAGTGGAGTTCGCGCTCCCTCGAAACCGGGTAGGAAACCCCCTCCAGAAGCCTCTCACGACGTAGTCATGGAGGGGGTAACCCACCAAAAAGGCATCAAGGGCGTCTGCGTCAACAGGCATTGTTACGGGCGCCGTTCTTCTTGCCCCTGTCCTGTGGGGGTCGATGGGGACGCTACTCCTGGGCGGCGCGGATGCGAGGCTGGGCATGGGCAGTAGGCAGGGTTTCCCCTACGGCAACGTGGGAAGTAGTGCTTGTAGGTGCAGGAGGTGACGTTGCAGCCTGCACCCGTCGCACGAAAAGCGAAGCAGTATCCTGGGAGGAGGCCGTAGACCCGTGCAGTGGAGAACGAGCGTTCGATCGAGGAGCCGACGGCTTGATGCACCACCAGAGTCTGCTCCCGCGAGGCTCGTTGAACCGACCGAAGCTCCAGGTCGAGTTTTAAAGAAGTCAAAGGGCAGCCCGACCTCTCCTTGTCCCACCTGAAAGCCTCGTCGTACCACATCCAGTTACCACGGAGGGGGCCCCCTTCATGGCCTTCACATTCCGTACTTAAGTGAACAGCGCTTGGCCCTCAGCGGGATGTCGCTCCAGGTAGATTGTCGCATATATATCGAAGCCGTGCGCCCAATGCTTCGGCGTTAGAGGCGACAGGTTCTTACCAGGTGACTGGGCCTCTGAGGAAGTGCAGGGCACGTCTCGGAGGGCCTGGCGTCGCGTTCAAAGGCAAGCAGCTCCCTAAGGTCGATGTAATTGTTTGCCCAGACCTTCTCTCATAGGGCCTGCAGGACAATCTCCCCCAGTAGAGGGATGGTGGCGCGATGCAACTGCCAGGTGTGGCCCAGCCAAGAATTAGCAAAAGGGGGAGGGGGTCGAGCTCTCTCTGCGGTACTCACCATAAGAGGACAGGCTGGAAGAGCTGGTTCGGTGTCTCGTCGTGTGCTCCCTCGCCTGCGACCGTAGGCGGCGTTCAGAGGGGAAAGCAGGGCGAATATGCTCATCCGAGGGGGCGTCCGTGGCAGCTGCGGCCTCAGGGTTCCTCGTGTGCCTACGCCCTGAGTCGGTGGAGGGACTCCGAGCCTGTGCGATGAGAGACTGCAGCGTCGCCCAATCGTCGGCCGAAAGTTGGGGAGTTGGGCAGCCGCCGCCCCCCCCCCCCCGTGACCTTGCCAGCCAGGCGTGAGTCCAGGATGTGGTCGCCGTCCATGTCGGAGTCCCCCCAAGGAGGATTCCGTCAAGGGGGAGGCGAAGCGGACAGGTTTCGCCCTGGCCCTTGGCGGCTGCGTCCTGGCACCACTTTGTTGCTGTCCTCTCGTCGACGGTGCCTGTGTCCTCTTCCTCGCCGCAGGAGGGGAGGTCCGGCTTCTCTGTACTGCGGAGATAGGAAACGTAAGCAGGCAGCAAGGGCGAATACGAATAACGCAGCAAATAAACAAATAACAAATAGCGCAAGGACACATACGTCTAGAACACATCCCAAGCAGAGGCTAAGAGGTAAAGGAGGCCTGATAACGGTAACAGGAAGGGAGAAACGCCCTCACGAAAGGGTGCAAGGAAGAAAAAGACATCACGAACCACCGAGCGGAAGGAGCGAACGATACAAACAGAGAAAGGAGAAATTGCGAAGACAAGAAATAGGAAGAAGGATGGGGAGACCAAGCCGGGAATAGAGGACTGACCCCAGAAACAGCTCATAGACGTGATGGGGGGGGGGGTGGGGGAGGGAAGGATAGGACATGGAAATAACGAGTCCCTTGTGGTACGTGTCGTGCCGCCCTAGCTAGGTTCCTCCCTGGCCGGGTCAGATGGCCCAGCTGCTTCTCTCTTGGGGCGCTAAGCCGTGAGGGTGCTCGGCGCGGTCCCTCCTCGCCCTCCATAGCGCGCCCCTGTGGCACGCCTGTGTGGGGGCTCTTTTTCGCTGGGGACGCTCTGTCTGGCGTGCCGCACATGTTGACCGGGCCCTCGTGACTTTCTAGCTTCAAGCCCTAGGGGTGGCCCTCTTTGGGCCCTGGCCCGCCTCTCGCTCGGCAGGCCGCCTACGGGCGGCGGCAGGGCCTGAGGGTCAAGTGGAGTGCACGTGCAGGGATCTCCTCCGTCAGGGGGTAGGTGCTGCTCTTCTCAAGGTGCCCTTCTGGGTCCCTTGATGCTTCTTTGGGATTTCTGCGGGCACCCTAGACACCAGTGCTCCTGCCTCGTGGGCCGGCTGGTCCCTGGGAGCCTCGCAGGATCCTTCCGTGCCACATGGGGTTACCCCCCCAACCCTTAGTGGGGCCTCTCTATGCCCTCTTTCTCCCACGCCCTTGCCTGGGACCGTCTCGCTCTGTGTGGGCCCATGCTCTGCCCCTGTTGGGCCTTGGCAATAGGCCTAGGCCCATTGGTGCCCTTAGTGGGCCCCTTCCCATGCCGCTTCTTTGTCTTGGTTTATTCCCGCCTGGGCACGTTCCTAGCCCAAAGGCGGGAACGGGTGTTTGCATTGCTGGGCACGCTCCTTCTGCCCCTCAGCTGGGTCCACCTGCTACGCCTTTGGCAAAGCCCTCAGTCGGCCCCCTCAGCTGGGCCCACGGGTTGCACTAGTGGGACCGGTTCCCGCTCTGCGCATACGCCAGTTAGGCCCCTCCTGCTACGCCCTTGGCATGACCCTCAGTACGCCCCTCAGCTGGGCCCACGCATTGTCCTGGTGGGCCCATCGCCTGCCCTGTGGGCACGCCAGTTAGGCCCCTTAGTTGGGCCCGTCCGTTTCGGACGGGCCCAACACACCCTCTTCGCAGTGAAAGGGTGTGTTAGCCGGAGCTCCTGAGTGTAGTTATATTATCATAACAATATGGAAGTTGTGGTGAAGGAACTGATGAGTCTGGTTGGGGCTCTGAGAACAGAGTTGAGCTCTCTACGGGAGGAGGTACAACAGTTGAAACCACAAGAAGGAACGAAGAAGGAGACCAGTAGTACAAGGACCTCGTCTTGGAAAGTTGTAAAGGACAGGGGCCTTAAGAAGACTTTGATAAAGCCGCCTACAGACGCTCTAAGAATGTCTAATTCATTTGCCGTATTGGAGGACGAGTGCTGTGGTGAGACTGTGGATCACGCAAAAGGGAAAGCAACGAAGAGCAACGAAGCGCAGACCCCAGAGAGTAAAGGAAGTACATAAGCAAACTTTAGTTGTGGGAGATTCCCAGATAAGATATTTGGATAGAACGTTTTGTGTTAGAGATAGGAGGAACAGGTTAAGGGTTTGCTATCCCGGAGCTGGTATTGGTGATATTATAAACAACATGAATGATATTATGGCTGGAAATGGGAACAATTTCGTTATTTGCATTAGCGTGGGAGGTAATGATGTTGGGCGAGTTAGGAGTGAGGAAGTAATACAGAGATTCAAGACAGTTATAGAATTAGTTAGGAGCAAGGGAGGAATCCCGATGATATGTGGCAATTGGTGTCAATTGCCGGCTGGAAAGATATTGCAAATCTAATGCAATATCTTTCATAGACAACTGGGAACACTTCTATGGAAGAAATGAAATGTATGCTCGGGATGGGGTGCATCTATCGAGGGCTGGGGTTGTTGCTGTTGCGAACTCGTTGGAACCAGTGGTTAGAGGTGTTTGTTTGGGTTTAAACTGTTAGTAGATAGTGGTATGGGAATTAATTTGGAGGAAGGAGGTAATAAAAATATGTGTTTAGGGGAGAAAGAAATTGGCAAAATGATCAGGGAAATTGAAGAACCTCAAAATAACAATTCACTTAGGGTATATTACACTAACAGTAGAAGTCTAAGAAATGAAATAAACGAATTAAATGCTCATGTCTGCACAGAAAAAATAGATATTATCGCGCTTACCGAAACGTGGATGAATGTAGAAAATAGAGAACTATTAGCTGAATATCAAATAAATGGATTTAAACTATTTCACACAGATAGATATATTTGACGAAGAGAGGGAGTAGCCATATACGTTAGGGATAATTTGAAATGTAGTCTCAAAGAGGAAATCAAATCTGAGCCACACACAGAAACTATTTAGATAGAATTAAAAGAAAAAGAAAATAATATTATAATAGGAGTTATATATAGGCAACCAAATTTAGACAGAATGGAAGCAAAGCATCTATGGGATGAAATATCTAGAGCATCTAGATCTAACAGTATTTATGTCATGGGTGACTTTAATTTTAGTGGAATAAACTGGTTGAACAAAACAGGGAATAATGAAGCAGAAGATTTTCTAGAATTAATTGACGATTGCTTTTTTACGCAACACATTAAGAAACCAATGCGGGAAAATACTATTTTAGATTTAGTGTTAACTAACAGGGAAACACAAATTAAGGACATCGAAATAGGGAGTGAGCTTGGGAACAGTGATCACAAAGAAATCAGATCTAGCAAAAAATGGAATAGATCTGTAGGAGAAAATTATGTTAAAGTACCTGATTTTCGAAAAGCTAATTTCAATAACATAAGAAATTTATTGGGTCCAATAGATTGGAAAGTCTAGGGTATGGGTTGTTGGCCGGTCTTGGAACTAGACGTTAACCCAGCGATAGGTGACGTAAAAGGGGTTTTCGATGTGTACTCAAAATATAACCTATTTAAAAATATTCTAAGCGAAGCCCAGGAATGTAGTATACTATATAAATTGAATAGATCGAATACTAATGATCCAAAGTGGATAACAAAGGATCTGAAGAGCCTTATAGGTAAAAAGAGAGCGTAGTACACAAAAAGGATTAGAAATGAGGAAGTTAGTTTAGAACAGGAATTCGTACAACTGGTTAGAAATGTTAAAAAAGAGATAAGGTAAGCAAAAAGAAACTACGAATTTCGCATAGCAGGGCAAGCGAAGACAAATCCTAAAGGATTTTTTCAGTTATATCGTACTAAGACTAGGGAAAGGATAGGTCCATTAAAAACTAAGACAGGTCACATAACGGATAATGACGAGGAGATGAGTAGTATTTTTAATAAATATTTTGTATCTGTATTTACTAAAGAGGAATTTATCAATATGCCTTCAGCCGAACAAATATATGTGGGTGGGGACGAGGACAGGTTGACTAGTTTAGCAGTTACCAGGGAGGATGTAATTAAACAAATAGTAAAACTAAAACCAAACAAATCCCCAGGGCTGGAGGAAGTGTTTGCCAGGGTGCTTAAAGAATGCAAAGAGGAGCATTGCGAGTCACTGTCTACCATATTTAATAAATCAATAGAGTTAGGTAGAGTGCCAGAGTCTTGGAAAGTTGCTAATGTGATACCAGTTTTTAAGAAAGGAGATAGATCCCTTGCGTCTAACTATCGACCAATTAGCCTAACGTCTATTGTGGGAAAGTTACTCGAATCTATAATTGCAAATAAAATTCGTCTTCATCTTGAAAAACATAAATTAATAAATGAGTCGCAACATGGTTTTACAAATGGCCGTTTATGTTTAACAAATTTGCTATCTTTTTATTCCAGCATAGTTGAGGCAGTTGATAGTGGTAAGGATTGTAATGTTGTGTACCTTGACTTTAGCAAAGCTTCTGATACAGTGCCACATGAAAGACTGATTAAAAAAATAGAGGCTCATGGTATTGGAGGTGCTTTATTAAGTTCGATTAGGGCATGGCTATTCCAAAGGAAGCAGAGTTAGTATAAATGGGGTTAAGTCAGAGTGGGAAAATGTTGTAAGTGGAAAGCCTCAGGGCTCTGTCCTGGGACCTCTGATGTTCCAATGAGGTTTGAGTAACCGGAGTGAGAGGTTGTGTTAACCGGAGCTCCTGAGTGTTGTTATATTATCATAGCAATATGGAAGTTGTAGTTAAGGACCTGGTGACTCTAGTGGGAGCCCTGAGGACAGAGTTGGACTCTCTGCGGGAGGAGGTGCGTCAGCTTAAAGAACAACGAGAAGTAACGAAGGAGGAGACCAGTAGTAAAGGGACCTCGTCTTGGAGAGTTGTGAAAGACAGGGGCCTTAAGAAGACTTTGATAAAGCCGCCTTCAAACGCCATAGCAACTTCTAATTCATTTGACGTTTTGGAGGACGAGTGCTGTGGTGAGACTGCGGATCGCGCAAAAGGGAAAGCAACGAAGAGAAAGGAAGCGCAGGCCCCTCAGAAAGTAAAGGTACCTAAGCAAACATTAGTTGTGGGAGATTCCCAGATAAGGTATTTGGATAGAGCGTTTTGTGCTAGAGATAGGGGGAACAGGTTAAGGGTTTGCTATCCCGGAGCTGGCATTGGTGATATTATAAACAACATGAATGATATTATGGCTGGTAATGGGAACAATCCCATTATTTGCATTAGCGTGGGAGGAAATGATGTTGGTCGAGTTAGGAGTGAGGAACTGATTCAGAGGTATAAAACAGCCATAGAATTAGTTAGGAGCAAGGGAGGAATCCCGATCATATGTGGCATTCTTCCAAGAAAGGGAGTGGGAAATGAATGGATATCGAGGGCACTTGGTGTCAATTGCCGGCTGGAAAGATATTGCAAATCAAATGCAATATCTTTCATAGACAACTGGGAACACTTCTATGGAAGAAATGAAATGTATGCTCGTGATGGGGTGCATCTATCGAGAGCTGGGGTTGTTGCTGTTGCGAACTCGTTGGAAGAAGTGGTTAGAGGTGTTTGTTTGGGTTTAAACTGTTAGTAGATAGAGGTATGGGAATTGATTTGGAGGAAGGAGGTAATAAAAGTATGTGTTTGTGGGAGAAAGGAATTGGCAAAACGATCAGGGAAAGAGAAGGTCCGCAAAATAACAATTCACTTAGGGTATATTACACTAACAGTAGAAGTCTAAGAAATAAAATTAACGAATTAAATGCTCTTGTCTGCACAGAAAAAATAGATATTATTGCACTTACCGAAACGTGGATGAATGTAGAAAATAGAGAACTATTAGCTGAATATCAAATATACGGATTTAAACTATTTCACACAGATAGATATATTAGACGAGGAGGTGGAGTAGCCATATATGTTAGGGACAATTTGAAATGTAGTCTCAAAGAGGGAATCAAAACAGAGCCACACACAGAAACTATTTGGATAGAATTAAACGAAAAAGCTAATAATATTATAATAGGAGTAATATATAGGCCACCAAATTTAGACAGAATGGAAGCAAAGCACCTATGGGATGAAATATCTAGAGCATCTAGATCTTACAGTATTTATGTCATGGGTGACTTTAATTTTAGCGGAATAAACTGGTTGAACAAAACAGGGAATAGTGAAGCAGAAGATTTTCTAGAATTAATTGACGATTGCTTTCTTACGCAACACATTAAGGAACCAACACGGGAAAATAATATTTTAGATTTAGTATTTTAGATTTAGATTTTTGATACAGTGCCACATGAAAGACTGATTAAAAAAATAGAGTCTCATGGTATTGGGGGTGCTATATTAAGCTGGATTAGGGCATGGCTATACCAAAGGAAACAGAGAGTTAGTATAAATGGAATCAAGTCGGAGTGGGAAAATGTTGTGAGTGGAGTGCCTCAAGGCTCTGTCCTGGGACCTCTGTTGTTTATAATATATATAAATGATTTAGATTCAGGTTTGAGTAGCAACATTTGCAAATTTGCCGATGATACGAAAATCGGTAGGGAAATTAATTCGGAGGAGGACTCACTATCACTTCAAGTTGATCTAGATAGGGTTTTGAAATGGTCAAAGGATTGGCAGATGCAGTTTAATGCTGATAAATGTAAAGTTCTGAGGTTAGGTAATGATGATAGAGTTACAAGATACGAGCTAGATGGTGTTGTGATTGCGAAGTCGGATTGCGAAAGGGATCTGGGAGTTATGATTAGTAAGAATTTAAAACAAAAGGATCAATGCATAAATGTTCGTAATAAGGCAAATCGGACACTTGGATTTATTAATCGCAGCGTTAGTAACAAGACACCTGGTGTGGTTCTCAAGCTATATCTTGCTCTAGTTAGGCCCCATTTAGATTATGCAGTTCAGTTTTGGTCGCCATATTATAGAATGGATATAAATTCACTTGAACGTGTCCAGCGTAGGATGACTAAGTTAATTCCCCAAATTAGAAATCTTTCATATGAAGAAAGATTAACAAAGCTTAAGTTGCATTCACTGGAAAGGCGAAGAGTTAGGGGTGACATGATAGAGGTTTACAAGTGGATGAATGGACATAACCGGGGGGATATTAATAGGGTATTAAAAGTATCAACACAGGACAGAACACGAAACAATGGATATAAATTGGATAAGTTTAGATTTAGGAAAGACTTGGGTAAATACTGGTTCAGTAACAGGGTTGTTGATTTGTGGAACCAATTGCCGCGTAACATTGTGGAGGTGGGGTCCCTCGATTGTTTCAAGCACGGGTTGGACAAGTATATGAGTGGGATTGGGTGGTTATAGAATAGGAGCTGCCTCGTATGGGCCAATAGGCCTTCTGCAGTTACCTTTGTTCTTATGTTCTTATGTTCTTATGTTAACTAACAGGGAAACGCAAATTAATGACATCGAAATAGGGAGTGAGCTAGGGAACAGTGATCACAAAGAAATCAGATTTAGCATAGAATGGAATAGACCAGTAGGAGAAAATTCTGTTAAAGTGCCAGATTTTCGAAAAGCTGATTTTAATAGCCTAAGAAATTTTTTGGGTCAAATTGATTATAAAGTCTTGGGTATGGGGTGTGGGCCGGTCTTGGAGCGAGACATGAACCCAGCGATAGGTGACTTAAATGGGGATTTCGATGTGGATTCAATATATAACTTATTTAAGAATATTCTAAACAAAGCACAGGAACGTAGTATACCATACAAATTGAATAGATCGAATACTAATGACCCAAAGTGGATAACAAAGAATTTGAAGAACCTTATAGGTAAAAAGAGAGCTTGGTACAAAAGGATTAAAAATGGGGAGGTCACTTTAGAACAGGAATTCGTACAACTGGTTAGAAATGTTAAAAAAGAGATAAGGAAAGCAAAAAGAAACTATGAAGTTCGCATAGCAGGGCAAGCAAAGACAAATCCTAAAGGGTTTTTTCAGTTATATCGTACTAAGACTAGGGAAAGGATAGGTCCATTAAAAACTGATACAGGTCAAATAACAGATAGTGATGAAGAGATGAGTAGTATTTTTAATAAATATTTTGTATCTGTATTTACTAAAGAGGAACTTAACAATATGCCTTCAGCTGAACAAGTCTATGTGGGTGGGGACGAGGACAGGTTGACGAGTTTAGCAGTTACCAGGGAGGATGTTCTTAAACAAATAGTAAAACTCAAACCAAACAAATCCCCAGGGCCGGATGAAGTGTTTGCCAGGGTGCTTAAAGAATGCAAAGAGGAGCTTTGTGACCCACTGTCAACCATATTTAATAAATCAATAGAGTCAGGCAGAGTGCCAGAGTTTTGGAAAGTTGCTAATGTGATACCAGTTTTTAAGAAAGGAGATAGATCACTTGCGTCTAACTATCGACCAATTAGCCTAACGTCTATTGTGGGAAAGTTACTCGAATCTATAATAGCAAATAAAATTCGTCTTCATCTTGAAAAACATAAATTAATAATTGAGTCTCAACATGGTTTTATAAATGGCCGTTCATGTTTAACAAATTTGTTATCTTTTTATTCTAGCATTGTTGAGGCAGTTGATAGTGGTAAGGATTGCGATGTTGTATACCTTGACTTTAGCAAAGCTTTTGATACAGTGCCACATGAAAGACTGATTAAAAAGATAGAGTCTCATGGTATTTTTAGATTTAGTGTTAACTAACAGGGAAACGCAAATTAATGACATCGAAATAGGGAGTGAGCTAGGGAGCAGTGATCACAAAGAAATCAGATTTAGCATAGAATGGAATAGACCAGTAGGAGAAAATTCTGTTAAAGTGCCAGATTTTCGAAAAGCTGATTTTAATAGCCTAAGAAATTTTTTGGGTCAAATTGATTGGAAACTCTTGGGTATGGGGTGTGGGCCGGTCTTGGAGCGAGACATGAACCCAGCGATAGGTGACTTAAATGGGGATTTCGATGTGGATTCAATATATAACTTATTTAAGAATATTCTAAACAAAGCACAGGAACGTAGTATACCATACAAATTGAATAGATCGAATACTAATGACCCAAAGTGGATAACAAAGAATTTGAAGAACCTTATAGGTAAAAAGAGAGCTTGGTACAAAAGGATTAAAAATGGGGAGGTCACTTTAGAACAGGAATTCGTACAACTGGTTAGAAATGTTAAAAAAGAGATAAGGAAAGCAAAAAGAAACTATGAAGTTCGCATAGCAGAGCAAGCAAAGACAAATCCTAAAGGGTTTTTTCAGTTATATCGTACCAAGACTAGGGAAAGGATAGGTCCATTAAAAACTGAGACAGGTCAAATAACAGATAGTGATGAAGAGATGAGTAGTATTTTTAATAAATATTTTGTATCTGTATTTACTAAAGAGGAACTTAACAATATGCCTTCAGCCGAACAAGTCTATGTGGGTGGGGACGAGGACAGGTTGACGAGTTTAGCAGTTACCAGGGAGGATGTTCTTAAACAAATAGTAAAACTCAAACCAAACAAATCCCCAGGGCCGGATGAAGTGTTTGCCAGGGTGCTTAAAGAATGCAAAGAGGAGCTTTGTGACCCACTGTCAACCATATTTAATAAATCAATAGAGTCAGGCAGAGTGCCAGAGTTTTGGAAAGTTGCTAATGTGATACCAGTTTTTAAGAAAGGAGATAGATCACTTGCGTCTAACTATCGACCAATTAGCCTAACGTCTATTGTGGGAAAGTTACTCGAATCTATAATAGCAAATAAAATTCGTCTTCATCTTGAAAAACATAAATTAATAATTGAGTCGCAACATGGTTTTATGTTTAACCGTGGTTTTATGTTTATATGGCCGTTCATGTTTAACAAATTTGTTATCTTTTTATTCTAGCATTGTTGAGGCAGTCGATAGTGGTAAGGATTGCGATGTTGTATACCTTGACTTTAGCAAAGCTTTTGATACAGTGCCACATGAAAGACTGATTAAAAAGATAGAGTCTCATGGTATTGGGGGTGCTATATTAAGCTGGATTAGGGCATGGCTATACCAAAGGAAACAGAGAGTTAGTATAAATGGAATCAAGTCAGAGTGGGAAAATGTTGTAAGTGGAGTGCCTCAAGGCTCTGTCCTGGGACCTCTGTTGTTTATAATTTATATAAATGATTTAGATTCAGGTTTGAGTAGCAACATTTGCAAATTTGCCGATGATACGAAAATCGGTAGGGAAATTAATTCGGAGGAGGACTCACTATCACTTCAAGTTGATCTAGATAGGGTTTTGAAATGGTCAAAGGATTGGCAGATGCAGTTTAATGCTGATAAATGTAAAGTTCTGAGGTTAGGTAATAACAAAACAGGGAATAGTGAAGCAGAAGATTTTCTAGAATTAATTGACGATTGCTTTCTTACGCAACACATTAAGGAACCAACACGGGAAAATAATATTTTAGATTTAGTGTTAACTAACAGGGAAACGCAAATTAATGACATCGAAATAGGGAGTGAGCTAGGGAGCAGTGATCACAAAGAAATCAGATTTAGCATAGAATGGAATAGACCAGTAGGAGAAAATTCTGTTAAAGTGCCAGATTTTCGAAAAGCTGATTTTAATAGCCTAAGAAATTTTTTGGGTCAAATTGATTGGAAAGGCTTGGGTATGGGGTGTGGGCCGGTCTTGGAGCGAGACATGAACCCAGCGATAGGTGACTTAAATGGGGATTTCGATGTGGATTCAATATATAACTTATTTAAGAATATTCTAAACAAAGCACAGGAACGTAGTATACCATACAAATTGAATAGATCGTATACTAATGACCCAAAGTGGATAACAAAGAATTTGAAGAACCTTATAGGTAAAAAGAGAGCTTGGTACAAAAGGATTAAAAATGGGGAGGTCACTTTAGAACAGGAATTCGTACAACTGGTTAGAAATGTTAAAAAAGAGATAAGGAAAGCAAAAAGAAACTATGAAGTTCGCATAGCAGGGCAAGCAAAGACAAATCCTAAAGGGTTTTTTCAGTTATATCGTACTAAGACTAGGGAAAGGATAGGTCCATTAAAAACTGAGACAGGTCAAATAACAGATAGTGATGAAGAGATGAGTAGTATTTTTAATAAATATTTTGTATCTGTATTTACTAAAGAGGAACTTAACAATATGCCTTCAGCCGAACAAGTCTATGTGGGTGGGGACGAGGACAGGTTGACGAGTTTAGCAGTTACCAGGGAGGATGTTCTTAAACAAATAGTAAAACTCAAACCAAACAAATCCCCAGGGCCGGATGAAGTGTTTGCTAGGGTGCTTAAAGAATGCAAAGAGGAGCTTTGTGACCCACTGTCAACCATATTTAATAAATCAATAGAGTCAGGCAGAGTGCCAGAGTTTTGGAAAGTTGCTAATGTGATACCAGTTTTTAAGAAAGGAGATAGATCACTTGCGTCTAACTATCGACCAATTAGCCTAACGTCTATTGTGGGAAAGTTACTCGAATCTATAATAGCAAATAAAATTCGTCTTCATCTTGAAAAACATAAATTAATAATTGAGTCGCAACATGGTTTTATAAATGGCCGTTCATGTTTAACAAATTTGTTATCTTTTTATTCTAGCATTGTTGAGGCAGTTGATAGTGGTAAGGATTGCGATGTTGTATACCTTGACTTTAGCAAAGCTTTTGATACAGTGCCACATAAGAACATAAGAACATAAGAACAAAGGTAACTGCAGAAGGCCTATTGGCCCATACGAGGCAGCTCCTATTCTATAACCACCCAATCCCACTCATATACTTGTCCAACCCGTGCTTGAAACAATCGAGGGACCCCACCTCCACAATGTTACGCGGCAATTGGTTCCACAAATCAACAACCCTGTTACTGAACCAGTATTTACCCAAGTCTTTCCTAAATCTAAACTTATCCAATTTATATCCATTGTTTCGTGTTCTGTCCTGTGTTGATACTTTTAATACCCTATTAATATCCCCCCGGTTATGTCCATTCATCCACTTGTAAACCTCTATCATGTCACCCCTAACTCTTCGCCTTTCCAGTGAATGCAACTTAAGCTTTGTTAATCTTTCTTCATATGAAAGATTTCTAATTTGGGGAATTAACTTAGTCATCCTACGCTGGACACGTTCAAGTGAATTTATATCCATTCTATAATATGGCGACCAAAACTGAACTGCATAATCTAAATGGGGCCTAACTAGAGCATAAGAACATAAGAACAAAGGTAACTGCAGAAGGCCTATTGGCCCATACGAGGCAGCTCCTATTCTATAACCACCCAATCCCACTCATATACTTGTCCAACCCGTGCTTGAAACAATCGAGGGACCCCACCTCCACAATGTTACGCGGCAATTGGTTCCACAAATCAACAACCCTGTTACTGAACCAGTATTTACCCAAGTCTTTCCTAAATCTAAACTTATCCAATTTATATCCATTGTTTCGTGTTCTGTCCTGTGTTGATACTTTTAATACCCTATTAATATCCCCCCGGTTATGTCCATTCATCCACTTGTAAACCTCTATCATGTCACCCCTAACTCTTCGCCTTTCCAGTGAATGCAACTTAAGCTTTGTTAATCTTTCTTCATATGAAAGATTTCTAATTTGGGGAATTAACTTAGTCATCCTACGCTGGACACGTTCAAGTGAATTTATATCCATTCTATAATATGGCGACCAAAACTGAACTGCATAATCTAAATGGGGCCTAACTAGAGCAAGATATAGCTTGAGAACCACACCAGGTGTCTTGTTACTAACGCTGCGATTAATAAATCCAAGTGTCCGATTTGCCTTATTACGAACATTTATGCATTGATCCTTTTGTTTTAAATTCTTACTAATCATAACTCCCAGATCCCTTTCGCAATCCGACTTCGCAATCACAACACCATCTAGCTCGTATCTTGTAACTCTATCATCATTACCTAACCTCAGAACTTTACATTTATCAGCATTAAACTGCATCTGCCAATCCTTTGACCATTTCAAAACCCTATCTAGATCAACTTGAAGTGATAGTGAGTCCTCCTCCGAATTAATTTCCCTACCGATTTTCGTATCATCGGCAAATTTGCAAATGTTGCTACTCAAACCTGAATCTAAATCATTTATATATATTATAAACAACAGAGGTCCCAGGACAGAGCCTTGAGGCACTCCACTTACAACATTTTCCCACTCTGACTTGATTCCATTTATACTAACTCTCTGTTTCCTTTGGTATAGCCATGCCCTAATCCAGCTTAATATAGCACCCCCAATACCATGAGACTCTATTTTTTTAATCAGTCTTTCATGTGGCACTGTATCAAAAGCTTTGCTAAAGTCAAGGTATACAACATCGCAATCCTTACCACTATCAACTGCCTCAACAATGCTAGAATAAAAAGATAACAAATTTGTTAAACATGAACGGCCATTTATAAAACCATGTTGCGACTCAATTATTAATTTATGTTTTTCAAGATGAAGACGAATTTTATTTGCTATTATAGATTCGAGTAACTTTCCCACAATAGACGTTAGGCTAATTGGTCGATAGTTAGACGCAAGTGATCTATCTCCTTTCTTAAAAACTGGTATCACATTAGCAACTTTCCAAAACTCTGGCACTCTGCCTGACTCTATTGATTTATTAAATATGGTTGACAGTGGGTCACAAAGCTCCTCTTTGCATTCTTTAAGCACCCTAGCAAACACTTCATCCGGCCCTGGGGATTTGTTTGGTTTGAGTTTTACTATTTGTTTAAGAACATCCTCCCTGGTAACTGCTAAACTCGTCAACCTGTCCTCGTCCCCACCCACATAGACTTGTTCGGCTGAAGGCATATTGTTAAGTTCCTCTTTAGTAAATACAGATACAAAATATTTATTAAAAATACTACTCATCTCTTCATCACTATCTGTTATTTGACCTGTCTCAGTTTTTAATGGACCTATCCTTTCCCTAGTCTTAGTACGATATAACTGAAAAAACCCTTTAGGATTTGTCTTTGCTTGCCCTGCTATGCGAACTTCATAGTTCCTTTTTGCTTTCCTTATCTCTTTTTTAACATTTCTAACCAGTTGTACGAATTCCTGTTCTAAAGTGACCTCCCCATTTTTAATCCTTTTGTACCAAGCTCTCTTTTTACCTATAAGGTTCTTCAAATTCTTTGTTATCCACTTTGGGTCATTAGTATACGATCTATTCAATTTGTATGGTATACTACGTTCCTGTGCTTTGTTTAGAATATTCTTAAATAAGTTATATATTGAATCCACATCGAAATCCCCATTTAAGTCACCTAACGCTGGGTTCATGTCTCGCTCCAAGACCGGCCCACACCCCATACCCAAGCCTTTCCAATCAATTTGACCCAAAAAATTTCTTAGGCTATTAAAATCAGCTTTTCGAAAATCTGGCACTTTAACAGAATTTTCTCCTACTGGTCTATTCCATTCTATGCTAAATCTGATTTCTTTGTGATCACTGCTCCCTAGCTCACTCCCTATTTCGATGTCATTAATTTGCGTTTCCCTGTTAGTTAACACTAAATCTAAAATATTATTTTCCCGTGTTGGTTCCTTAATGTGTTGCGTAAGAAAGCAATCGTCAATTAATTCTAGAAAATCTTCTGCTTCACTATTCCCTGTTTTGTTCAACCAGTTTATTCCGCTAAAATTAAAGTCACCCATGACATAAATACTGTTAGATCTAGATGCTCTAGATATTTCATCCCATAGATGCTTTGCTTCCATTCTGTCTAAATTTGGTGGCCTATATATTACTCCTATTATAATATTATTAGCTTTTTCGTTTAATTCAATCCAAATAGTTTCTGTGTGTGGCTCTGTTTTGATTCCCTCTTTGAGACTACATTTCAAATTGTCCCTAACATATATGGCTACTCCACCTCCTCGTCTAATATATCTATCTGTGTGAAATAGTTTAAATCCATATATTTGATATTCAGCTAATAGTTCTCTATTTTCTACATTCATCCACGTTTCGGTAAGTGCAATAATATCTATTTTTTCTGTGCAGACAAGAGCATTTAATTCGTTAATTTTATTTCTTAGACTTCTACTGTTAGTGTAATATACCCTAAGTGAATTGTTATTTTGCGGACCTTCTCTTTCCCTGATCGTTTTGCCAATTCCTTTCTCCCACAAACACATACTTTTATTACCTCCTTCCTCCAAATCAATTCCCATACCTCTATCTACTAACAGTTTAAACCCAAACAAACACCTCTAACCACTTCTTCTAGCGAGTTCGCAACAGCAACAACCCCAGCTCTCGATAGATGCACCCCATCACGAGCATACATTTCATTTCTTCCATAGAAGTGTTCCCAGTTGTCTATGAAAGATATTGCATTTGATATGCAATATCTTTCCAGCCGGCAATTGACACCAAGTGCCCTCGATATCCATTCATTTCCCACTCCCTTTCTTGGAAGAATGCCACATATGATCGGGATTCCTCCCTTGCTCCTAACTAACTCTATGGCTGATTAAAAAAACATGAAAGACTGACATGAAAGACTGATTAAAAAAATAGAGTCTCATGGTATTGGGGGTGCTATATTAAGCTGGATTAGGGCATGGCTATACCAAAGGAAACAGAGAGTTAGTATAAATGGAATCAAGTCAGAGTGGGAAAATGTTGTAAGTGGAGTGCCTCAAGGCTCTGTCCTGGGACCTCTGTTGTTTATAATATATATAAATGATTTAGATTCAGGTTTGAGTAGCAACATTTGCAAATTTGCCGATGATACGAAAATCGGTAGGGAAATTAATTCGGAGGAGGACTCACTATCACTTCAAGTTGATCTAGATAGGGTTTTGAAATGGTCAAAGGATTGGCAGATGCAGTTTAATGCTGATAAATGTAAAGTTCTGAGGTTAGGTAATGATGATAGAGTTACAAGATACGAGCTAGATGGTGTTGTGATTGCGAAGTCGGATTGCGAAAGGGATCTGGGAGTTATGATTAGTAAGAATTTAAAACAAAAGGATCAATGCATAAATGTTCGTAATAAGGCAAATCGGACACTTGGATTTATTAATCGCAGCGTTAGTAACAAGACACCTGGTGTGGTTCTCAAGCTATATCTTGCTCTAGTTAGGCCCCATTTAGATTATGCAGTTCAGTTTTGGTCGCCATATTATAGAATGGATATAAATTCACTTGAACGTGTCCAGCGTAGGATGACTAAGTTAATTACCCAAATTAGAAATCTTTCATATGAAGAAAGATTAACAAAGCTTAAGTTGCATTCACTGGAAAGGCGAAGAGTTAGGGGTGACATGATAGAGGTTTACAAGTGGATGAATGGACATAACCGGGGGGATATTAATAGGGTATTAAAAGTATCAACACAGGACAGAACACGAAACAATGGATATAAATTGGATAAGTTTAGATTTAGGAAAGACTTGGGTAAATACTGGTTCAGTAACAGGGTTGTTGATTTGTGGAACCAATTGCCGCGTAACATTGTGGAGGTGGGGTCCCTCGATTGTTTCAAGCACGGGTTTAAGAAGACTTTGATAAAGCCGCCTTCAAACGCCATAGCAACTTCTAATTCATTTGACGTTTTGGAGGACGAGTGCTGTGGAGAGACTGTGGATCGCGCAAAAGGGAAAGCAACGAAGAGAAAGGAAGCGCAGGCCCCTCAGAAAGTAAAGGAAGTACCTAAGCAAACATTAGTTGTGGGAGATTCCCAGATAAGGTATTTGGATAGAACGTTTTGTGCTAGAGATAGGGGGAACAGGTTAAGGGTTTGCTATCCCGGAGCTGGCATTGGTGATATTATAAACAACATGAATGATATTATGGCTGGTAATGGGAACAATCCCATTATTTGCATTAGCGTGGGAGGAAATGATGTTGGTCGAGTTAGGAGTGAGGAACTGATTCAGAGGTATAAAACAGCCATAGAGTTAGTTAGGAGCAAGGGAGGAATCCCGATCATATGTGGCATTCTTCCAAGAAAGGGAGTGGGAAATGAATGGATATCGAGGGCACTTGGTGTCAATTGCCGGCTGGAAAGATATTGCAAATCAAATGCAATATCTTTCATAGACAACTGGGAACACTTCTATGGAAGAAATGAAATGTATGCTCGTGATGGGGTGCATCTATCGAGAGCTGGGGTTGTTGCTGTTGCGAACTCGTTAGAAGAAGTGGTTAGAGGTGTTTGTTTGGGTTTAAACTGTTAGTAGATAGAGGTATGGGAATTGATTTGGAGGAAGGAGGTAATAAAAGTATGTGTTTGTGGGAGAAAGGAATTGGCAAAACGATCAGGGAAAGAGAAGGTCCGCAAAATAACAATTCACTTAGGGTATATTACACTAACAGTAGAAGTCTAAGAAATAAAATTAACGAATTAAATGCTCTTGTCTGCACAGAAAAAATAGATATTATTGCACTTACCGAAACGTGGATGAATGTAGAAAATAGAGAACTATTAGCTGAATATCAAATATATGGATTTAAACTATTTCACACAGATAGATATATTAGACGAGGAGGTGGAGTAGCCATATATGTTAGGGACAATTTGAAATGTAGTCTCAAAGAGGGAATCAAAACAGAGCCACACACAGAAACTATTTGGATTGAATTAAACGAAAAAGCTAATAATATTATAATAGGAGTAATATATAGGCCACCAAATTTAGACAGAATGGAAGCAAAGCATCTATGGGATGAAATATCTAGAGCATCTAGATCTAACAGTATTTATGTCATGGGTGACTTTAATTTTAGCGGAATAAACTGGTTGAACAAAACAGGGAATAGTGAAGCAGAAGATTTTCTAGAATTAATTGACGATTGCTTTCTTACGCAACACATTAAGGAACCAACACGGGAAAATAATATTTTAGATTTAGTGTTAACTAACAGGGAAACGCAAATTAATGACATCGAAATAGGGAGTGAGCTAGGGAGCAGTGATCACAAAGAAATCAGATTTAGCATAAAATGGAATAGACCAGTAGGAGAAAATTCTGTTAAAGTGCCAGATTTTCGAAAAGCTGATTTTAATAGCCTAAGAAATTTTTTGGGTCAAATTGATTGGAAAGTCTTGGGTATGGGGTGTGGGCCGGTCTTGGAGCGAGACATGAACCCAGCGATAGGTGACTTAAATGGGGATTTCGATGTGGATTCAATATATAACTTATTTAAGAATATTCTAAACAAAGCACAGGAACGTAGTATACCATACAAATTGAATAGATCGAATACTAATGACCCAAAGTGGATAACAAAGAATTTGAAGAACCTTATAGGTAAAAAGAGAGCTTGGTACAAAAGGATTAAAAATGGGGAGGTCACTTTAGAACAGGAATTCGTACAACTGGTTAGAAATGTTAAAAAAGAGATAAGGAAAGCAAAAAGAAACTATGAAGTTCGCATAGCAGGGCAAGCAAAGACAAATCCTAAAGGGTTTTTTCAGTTATATCGTACTAAGACTAGGGAAAGGATAGGTCCATTAAAAACTGAGACAGGTCAAATAACAGATAGTGATGAAGAGATGAGTAGTATTTTTAATAAATATTTTGTATCTGTATTTACTAAAGAGGAACTTAACAATATGCCTTCAGCCGAACAAGTCTATGTGGGTGGGGACGAGGACAGGTTGACGAGTTTAGCAGTTACCAGGGAGGATGTTCTTAAACAAATAGTAAAACTCAAACCAAACAAATCCCCAGGGCCGGATGAAGTGTTTGCCAGGGTGCTTAAAGAATGCAAAGAGGAGCTTTGTGACCCACTGTCAACCATATTTAATAAATCAATAGAGTCAGGCAGAGTGCCAGAGTTTTGGAAAGTTGCTAATGTGATACCAGTTTTTAAGAAAGGAGATAGATCACTTGCGTCTAACTATCGACCAATTAGCCTAACGTCTATTGTGGGAAAGTTACTCGAATCTATAATAGCAAATAAAATTCGTCTTCATCTTGAAAAACATAAATTAATAATTGAGTCGCAACATGGTTTTATTAATGGCCGTTCATGTTTAACAAATTTGTTATCTTTTTATTCTAGCATTGTTGAGGCAGTTGATAGTGGTAAGGATTGCGATGTTGTATACCTTGACTTTAGCAAAGCTTTTGATACAGTGCCACATGAAAGACTGATTAAAAAGATAGAGTCTCATGGTATTGGGGGTGCTATATTAAGCTGGATTAGGGCATGGCTATACCAAAGGAAACAGAGAGTTAGTATAAATGGAATCAAGTCAGAGTGGGAAAATGTTGTAAGTGGAGTGCCTCAAGGCTCTGTCCTGGGACCTCTGTTGTTTATAATATATATAAATGATTTAGATTCAGGTTTGAGTAGCAACATTTGCAAATTTGCCGATGATACGAAAATCGGTAGGGAAATTAATTCGGAGGAGGACTCACTATCACTTCAAGTTGATCTAGATAGGGTTTTGAAATGGTCAAAGGATTGGCAGATGCAGTTTAATGCTGATAAATGTAAAGTTCTGAGGTTAGGTAATGATGATAGAGTTACAAGATACGAGCTAGATGGTGTTGTGATTGCGAAGTCGGATTGCGAAAGGGATCTGGGAGTTATGATTAGTAAGAATTTAAAACAAAAGGATCAATGCATAAATGTTCGTAATAAGGCAAATCGGACACTTGGATTTATTAATCGCAGCGTTAGTAACAAGACACCTGGTGTGGTTCTCAAGCTATATCTTGCTCTAGTTAGGCCCCATTTAGATTATGCAGTCCAGTTTTGGTCGCCATATTATAGAATGGATATAAATTCACTTGAACGTGTCCAGCGTAGGATGACTAAGTTAATTCCCCAAATTAGAAATCTTTCATATGAAGAAAGATTAACAAAGCTTAAGATGCATTCACTGGAAAGGCGAAGAGTTAGGGGTGACATGATAGAGGTTTACAAGTGGATGAATGGACATAACCGGGGGGATATTAATAGGGTATTAAAAGTATCAACACAGGACAGAACACGAAACAATGGATATAAATTGGATAAGTTTAGATTTAGGAAAGACTTGGGTAAATACTGGTTCAGTAACAGGGTTGTTGATTTGTGGAACCAATTGCCGCGTAACATTGTGGAGGTGGGGTCCCTCGATTGTTTCAAGCACGGGTTGGACAAGTATATGAGTGGGATTGGGTGGTTATAGAATAGGAGCTGCCTCGTATGGGCCAATAGGCCTTCTGCAGTTACCTTTGTTCTTATGTGTTCTTATGTGTACGGGTTGGACAAGTATATGAGTGGGATTGGGTGGTTATAGAATAGGAGCTGCCTCGTATGGGCCAATAGGCCTTCTGCAGTTACCTTTGTTCTTATGTTCTTATGTAATGATGATAGAGTTACTAGATACGAGCTAGATGGTGTTGTGATTGCGAAGTCGGATTGCGAAAGGGATCTGGGAGTTATGTTTAGTAAGAATTTAAAACAAAAGGATCAATGCATAAATGTTCGTAATAAGGCAAATCGGACACTTGGATTTATTAATCGCAGCGTTAGTAACAAGACACCTGGTGTGGTTCTCAAGCTATACCTTGCTCTAGTAAGGCCCCATTTAGATTATGCAGTTCAGTTTTGGTCGCCATATTATAGAATGGATATAAATTCACTTGAACGTGTCCAGCGTAGGATGACTAAGTTAATTCCCCAAATTAGAAATCTTTCATATGAAGAAAGATTAACAAAGCTTAAGTTGCATTCACTGGAAAGGCGAAGAGTTAGGGGTGACATGATAGAGGTTTACAAGTTGATGAATGGACATAACAAAGGAGATATTAATAGGGTATTAAAAGTATCAACACAAGACAGAACACGAAACAATGGGTATAAATTGGATAAGTTTAGATTTAGGAAAGACTTGGGTAAATACTGGTTCGGTAACAAGGTTGATTTGTGGATCCAATTACCACGTAACATGGTGGAGGTGGGGTCCCTCGATTGTTTCAAGCGTGGGTTGGACAAGTATATGAGTGGGATTGGGTGGTTATAGATAGGAGCTGCCTCGTATGGGCCAATAGGCCTTCTGCAGTTATCTTTGTTCTTATGTTACGCCCCTTAGCTGGGCCCACATCGAGTTCTAAGTCCCGTAGCTAGGCATGGCAGCATGGCAGACAGCATGTGGTGGGCTTTTGGGGGGTTCCTCCCCACGACAACGCACCGTTCCTAATGGCGCCGCCGGTCTTCCCTACTGCGCTAGAGGTGGAGCCGCCCTGAGACCGACGTCCCTCCCCTGCGTCTGCATCTGAAGGAAGTATCGTCTATTTATTTTGTTGCATCTAGGGTCTCCGGCAACTTCGTTTGGCCCTCGATGTCATATTAGTCACATAAATTTCTGTAATTTTTGCTCTGCATGCTTTCAGTCTTGATAATATATTAATTTGTGATTCCCGGTTAATATGTCTTCCCGGTTAAGAAGACCTCGTCTTGGCAAGTTGTGAAAGACAGGGGTCTTAAGAAGACCTTGGCTAAACCGACAACTAATAGCCTACACCTAAGGACTTTTAACGCATTTGACGTATTAGAGGACGAGTGCTGTGTTGAACCTGTTGTTCAACGAGGTGGCAAAGACAAAGTAACGAGGAGCATTGAAGCGCAGGTCCCTCAAACTGCTCGAAAGGAAAAGGTAGAATCGAAGCGAATTTTGGTTGTGGGAGATTCCCAGGTGAGGTATTTAGACAGAACGTTTTGGGCCAGAGATAGGGGGAACAGATTAAGGGTTTGCTATCCGGGAGCTGGAATTGGTGATATTGTTGGAAACATGAATGATATTATGACAGGAAATGGAAACAAACCCATTATTTGTATTAGTGCAGGGGGTAATGATGTTGGACGAGTTAGGAGTGAGGAACTAATACAGAGATTCAGGACAGCCATTGAATTAGTTAGGAGCAAGGGAGGAATCCCGATCATATGTGGCATTCTTCCAAGAAAGTGAGTAGGAAATGAATGGATATCGAGGGCACTTTGTGTCAATTGCCGGCTGGAAAGATATTGCAAATCAAATGTAATATCTTTCATAGACAACTGGGAACACTTCTATGGAAGAAATGAAATGTATGCTCGTGATGGGATGCATCTATCGAGAGCTGGGGTTGTTGCTGTTGCGAACTCGTTGGAAGAAGTGGTTAAAGGTGTTTGTTTGGGTTTAAACTGTTAGTAGATAGAGGTATGGGAATTGATTTGGAAGAAGGAGGTAATAAAAGTATGTGTTTGTGGGAGAAAGGAATTGGCAAAATGATCAGGGAAAGAGAAGGGCCTCAAAATAACAATTCACTTAGGGTATATTACACTAACAGTAGAAGTCTAAGAAATAAAATTAACGAATTAAATGCTCTTGTCTGCACAGAAAAAATAGATATTATTGCACTTACCGAAACGTGGATGAATGTAGAAAATAGAGAACTATTAGCTGAATATCAAAAAAATGGATTTAAACTATTTCACACAGATAGATATATTAGACGAGGAGGGGGAGTAGCCATATATGTTAGGGACAATTTGAAATGTAGTCTCAAAGAGGGAATCAAAACTGAGCCACACACAGAAACTATTTGGATAGAATTATACGAAAAAGCAAATAATATTATAATAGGAGTTATATATAGGCCACCAAATTTAAACAGAATGGAAGCAAAGCATCTATGGGATGAAATATCTAGGGCATCTAGATCTAACAGTATTTACGTCATGGGTGACTTTAATTTTAGTGGAATAAACTGGTTGAACAAAACAGGGAATAGTGAAGCAGAAGATTTTCTAGAATTAATTGACGATTGCTTTCTTACGCAACACATTAAGGAACCAACACGGGAAAATAATATTTTAGATTTAGTGTTAACTAACAGGGCAACACAAGTTAATGACATCGAAATAGGGAGTGAGCTAGGGAACAGTGATCACAAAGAAATCAGATTTAGCATAGAATGGAATAGACCTGTAGGAGAAAATTCTGTTAAAGTGCCAGACTTTCGAAAAGCTGATTTTGGTAGCCTTAGAAATTTTTTGGGTCAAATTGATTGGAAAGTCTTGGGTGTGGGGTGGGGGCCGGTCTTGGAGCGAGACATGGGCCCCGCGATGGGTGACGTTGATGGGGATTTCGATGTGGATTCAATATATAACTTGTTTAGAAATATTCTAAACAAAGCACAGGAACGTAGTATACCATACAAATTGAATAGATCGAATACCAATGACCCAAAGTGGATAACAAAGAATTTGAAGAACCTTATAGGTAAAAAGAGAGCTTGGTACAAAAGGATTAAAAATGGGGAGGTCACTTTAGAACAGGAATTCGTACAACTGGTTAGAAATGTTAAAAAAGAGATAAGGAAATTTATTTCCAGCGTAGGATGACTAAGTTAATTCCCCAAATTAGAAATCTTTCATATGAAGAAAGATTAACAAAGCTTAAGTTGCATTCACTGGAAAGGCGAAGAGTTAGGGGCGACATGATAGAGGTTTACAAGTGGGTGAATGGACATAACAAGGGGGATATTAATAGGGTATTAAAAGTATCAACACAGGACAGAACACGAAACAATGGGTATAAATTGGATAAGTTTAGATTTAGGAAAGACTTGGGTAAATACTGGTTCAGTAACAGGGTTGTTGATTTGTGGAACCAATTGCCGCGTAACGTGGTGGAGGTGGGGTCCCTCGATTGTTTCAAGCGCGGATTGGACAAGTATATGAGTGGGATTGGGTGGTTATAGAATGGGAGCTGCCTCGAATGGGCCAATAGGCCTTCTGCAGTTACCTTTGTTCTTATGTTCTTATGTTCTTATGAAAGCAAAAAGAAACTATGAAGTTCGCATAGCAGGGCAAGCAAAGACAAATCCTAAAGGGTTTTTTCAGTTATATCGTACTAAGACTAGGGAAAGGATAGGTCCATTAAAAACTGAGACAGGTCAAATAACAGATAGTGATGAAGAGATGAGTAGTATTTTTAATAAATATTTTGTATCTGTATTTACTAAAGAGGAACTTAACAATATGCCTTCAGCCGAACAAGTCTATGTGGGTGGGGACGAGGACAGGTTGACGAGTTTAACAGTTACCAGGGAGGATGTTCTTAAACAAATAGTAAAACTCAAACCAAACAAATCCCCAGGGCCGGATGAAGTGTTTGCCAGGGTGCTTAAAAAATGCAAAGAGGAGCTTTGTGACCCACTGTCAACCATATTTAATAAATCAATAGAGTCAGGCAGAGTGCCAGAGTTTTGGAAAGTTGCTAATGTGATACCAGTTTTTAAGAAAGGAGATAGATCACTTGCGTCTAACTATCGACCAATTAGCCTAACGTCTATTGTGGGAAAGTTACTCGAATCTATAATAGCAAATAAAATTCGTCTTCATCTTGAAAAACATAAATTAATAATTGAGTCGCAACATGGTTTTATAAATGGCCGTTCATGTTTAACAAATTTGTTATCTTTTTATTCTAGCATTGTTGAGGCAGTTGATAGTGGTAAGGATTGCGATGTTGTGTACCTTGACTTTAGCAAAGCTTTTGATACAGTGCCACATGAAAGACTGATTAAAAAGTTAGAGTCTCATGGTATTGGGGGTGCTATATTAAGCTGGATTAGGGCATGGCTATACCAAAGGAAACAGAGAGTTAGTATAAATGGAGTCAAGTCAGAGTGGGAAAATGTTGTAAGTGGGGTGCCTCAGGGCTCTGTCCTGGGACCCCTATTGTTTATAATATATATAAATGATTTAGATTCAGGTTTGAGTAGCAACATTTGCAAATTTGCCGATGATACGAAAATCGGTAGGGAAATTAATTCGGAGGAGGACTCTCTATCACTTCAAGTTGATCTAGATAGGGTTTTGAAATGGTCGAAGGATTGGCAGATGCAGTTTAATGCTGATAAATGTAAAGTTCTGAGGTTAGGTAATGATGATAGGGTTACAAGATACGAGCTAGATGGTGTTGAGATTGCGAAGTCGAATTGCGAAAGGGATCTGGGAGTTATGATTAGTAAGAATTTAAAACAAAAGGATCAATGCATAAATGTTCGTAATAAGGCAAATCGGACACTTGGATTTATTAATCGCAGCGTTAGTAACAAGACACCTGGTGTGGTTCTTAAGCTATATCTTACTCTAGTTAGGCCCCATTTAGATTATGCAGTTCAGTTTTGGTCGCCATATTATAGAATGGATATAAATTCACTTGAACGTGTCCAACGTAGGATGACTAAGTTAATTCCCCAAATTAGAAATCTTTCATATGAAGAAAGATTAACAAAGCTTAAGTTGCATTCACTGGAAAGGCGAAGAGTTAGGGGTGACATGATAGAGGTTTACAAGTGGGTGAATGACCATAACAAAAGGGATATTAATAGGGTATTAAAAGTATCAACACAAGACAGAACACGAAACAATGGGTATAAATTGGATAAGTTTAGATTTAGGAAAGACTTGGGTAAATACTGGTTCAGTAACAGGGTTGTTGATTTGTGGAACCAATTGCCGCGTAACATTGTGGAGGTGGGGTCCCTCGATTGTTTCAAGCATGGGTTGGACATGTATATGAGTGGGATTGGGTGGTTATAAATAGGAGCTGCCTCGTATGGGCCAACAGGCCTTCTGCAGTTGCCTTTGTTCTTATGTTCTTATGTTTAATTTGCAATTTCTTCCACTTTTATTAATTCAATTTAATTCTTATTTTATTTGTTTGTTATTGTCCGTCCCCTCTTTATTTGTGCTGGTTTCGTGCTTTGGTCACGTGTTGGCTTGTAGTCCTTTTTTAGTCCTATGCTTTGTAGGTATAGTTGGCCTCTCTCCCACGTGAAGTTTGTTCGGTTTCGGTTTTGTTACCCAGCTTTCTTCCTCCTTCCTTTTTGTTAATTCTCAGGTTCGTTATCTTCTCCATTTTGGTTGTTTTCTCGGCATTTCCTTACTATTATTATTTCTTTACTTATTTTTTACTATTTTTGGTTAGTCCCGCTCTTTAAAGAACCTTATAGGTAAAAAGAGAGCTTGGTACAAAAGGATTAAGAAAAGGGAAGTCAGGTTAGAACAGGAATTCATACAACTGGTTAGAAATGTTAAAAAAGGGATTAGGAAAGCAAAAAGAAACTATGAAGTTCGCATAGCAGAGCAACCAAAGACAAATCCTGAAGGTTTTTTTCAGTTATATCGAACTAAGACTAGGGAAAGGATAGGTCCATTAAAATCTGAGACAGGTCAAATAACGGATAATGACAAGGAGATGAGTAGTATTTTTAACAAATATTTTATATCTGTATTTACTAAAGAAGAACTTAACAATATGCCTTCAGCCGAACAAGTCTATTTGGGTGGGGATGAGGACAGGTTGACTAGTTTAGCAGTTACCAGGGAGCATGTAATTAAACAATTAGAAAAACTCAAACCAAACAAATCCCCAGGGCCGGATGAAGTGTTTGCCAGGGTGCTTAAAGAATGCAAAGAGGAGCTTTCCGAGCCACTGTCTACCATATTTAATAAATCAATAGAGTCAGGCAGAGTGCCAGAGTCATGGAAGGTAGCTAATGTGGTACCAATTTTTAAGAAAGGAGATAGATCACTTGCGTCAAACTATCGGCCAATTAGCCTAACGTCTATTGTGGGAAAGTTACTTGAATCAATAATTGCAAATACAATTCGTCTCCATCTTGAAAAACATAAATTAATAAATGAGTCGCAACATGGTTTTACAAATGGCCGTTCATGTTTAACAAATTTGCTAACTTTTTATTCCAGCATAGTTGAGGCAGTTGATAGTGGTAAGGATTGTGATGTTGTGTACCTTGACTTTAGCAAAGCTTTTGATACAGTGCCACATGAAAGACTAATTAAAAAAATAGAAGCTCATGGTATTGGGGGTGCTATATTAACTTGGATTAGGGCATGGCTATTCCAAAGGAAACAGAGAGTTAGTATAAATAGGGTTAAGTCAGAGTGGGATAATGTTGTTAGTGGAGTACCTCAGGGCTCTGTCCTGGGACCTCTGTTGTTAATAATATATATAAATGATTTAGATTCAGGTTTGAGTAGCAACATTTGCAAATTTGCCGATGATACGAAAATCGGTAGGGAAATTAATTCGGAGGAGGACTCACTATCACTTCAAGTTGATCTAGATAGGGGTTTGAAATGGTCAAAGGATTGGCAAATGCAGTTTAATGCTGATAAATGTAAAGTTCTGAGGCTAGGTAATGATGATAGAGTTACAAGATACGAGCTAGATGGTGTTGAGATTGCGAAGTCGGATTGCGAAAGGGATGTGGGAGTTATGATTAGTAAGAATTTAAAACAAAAGGATCAATGCATGAATGTTCGTAATAAGGCGAATAGGACACTGGGATTTATTAATCGAAGCGTTAGTAACAAGACACCTGGTGTGGTTCTTAAGCTATATCTTGCTCTGGTTAGGCCCCATTTAGATTATGCAGTTCAGTTTTGGTCGCCGTATTATAGAATGGATATAAATTCACTTGAACGTGTCCAACGTAGGATGACTAAGTTAATTCCCCAAATTAGAAATCTTTCATATGAAGAAAGATTAACAAAGCTTAAGTTGCATTCACTGGAAAGGCGAAGAGTTAGGGGTGACATGATAGAGGTTTACAAGTGAATGAATGGACATAACAGGGGGGATATTAATAGAGTATTAAAAATATCAACACAAGACAGAACACGAAACAATGGTTATAAATTGGATTTATATTTAGATTTAGGAAAGTTTTATATTTAGATTTAGGAAGTTTAGATTTAGGAAAGACTTGGGTAAATACTGGTTCAGTAACAGGGTTGTTGATTTGTGGAACCAATTGCCGCGTAACGTGGTGGAGGTGGTGTCCCTGGATTGTTTCAAGCGCGGGTTGGACAAGTGTATGAGTGGGATTGAGTGGTTATAAATAGGAGCTGCCTCGTATGGGCCAATAGGCCTTCTGCAGTTGCCTTTGTTCTTATGTTCTTATGCAGAGGCGCCACCATTATACTACTGGCTGGCATGTGAAACAACTGAAGCCCGGCAAATCAAATTCAACATAAGAACAAAGGCAAATGCAGAAGGCCTGTTGGCCCATACGAGGCAGCTCCTATTTATAACCACCCAATCCCACTCATATACATGTCCAACCCGTGCTTGAAACAATCTAGGTACCCCACCTCCACAATGTTACGCGGCAATTAATCGACAACCCTGTTACTGAACCAGTATTTACCCAAGTCTTTCCTAAATCTAAACTTATCCAATTTATACCCATTGTTTCGTGTTCTGTCTTGTGTTGATATTTTTAATACCCTATTAATATCCCCTTTGTTATGTCCATTCACCCACTTGTAAACCTCCATCATGTCACCCCTAACTCTTCGCCTTTCCAGTGAATGCAACTTAAGCTTTGTTAATCTTTCTTCATATGAAAGATTTCTAATTTGGGGAATTAACTTAGTCATCCTACGCTGGACACGTTCAAGTGAATTTATATCCATTCTATAATATGGCGACCAAAACTGAACTGTATAATCTAAATGTGGCCTAACTAGGGCAAGATATAGATTGAGAACCACACCAGGTGTCTTGTTACTAACGCTGCGATTAATAAATCCAAGTGTCCGATATGCCTTATTACGAACATTTATGTATTGATCCTTTTGTTTTAAATTCTTACTAATCATAACTCTCAGATTCCTTTCGCAATTCGACTTCGCAATCTCACCATCTAGCTCGTATCTTGTAACCCTATCATCATTACCTAACCTCAGAATTCAACCAACAAGATCAGGTGGATTAGATGGAAATCCACAGCGTCTTCAATGGTTAGAAAAGTAGTTGAAGAATGGAAGATACTAGTGAACGCTGCGAATGTACATCCGACACCAAGATAATGCTATTTAAACTAAAACTAGTGCGCTAAATAGAAGCTGAAAAAAACGGGAGAAAAGGAGAAAACCCCACTTCCATTTAAAACTTTGACTGAAACTTCACAGTAACAAGGTTATCGCTAGTAACCGAACTCAATTGCCGGCTCACTATAGCCTGTGCTATATGTACATTTCGTTTAGAGTAATTAAATCTAAAACAACAACAACAAGAGCTCCAGCGTCTCATCCCGGTCTGCCCAACTTACCAGTGACCAAAGATCTTACACGTGACCTGCGTCCCCACACCTGTTTTATATACCAGAGAGCCAACAACATAAATACCATAGAGCTGGCAACGTAAATACCAGGGATCTGAATTTGCCATCTCTTTATTTTCGGAGTGCACCGAGTGGGGGAAAAGATTCAGTAAACATAGAAATATGAATAACCACGAGATGTTGTATACATGTGAGAAACCTTTCGAGTGTCCAGAGTGTGGAAAAAGATTCATTAATGAGAGGAAAATGGATAAACACATGATGCGTTTACAGATGTGTACAGGTGAGAAACCTTACGAGTGTCCAGAGTGTTGGAAACGATTCGTCAACCCAAGGGACATGAACAAACACATAATGAAGTGTACAGGTGTGAAACCTTTCGAGTGTCCAGACTGTGGAAAAAGATTCAGTGATGAGAGGAAAATGGATAACCACATGATGTATCCTGGTGAGAAACCTTTTGAGTGCCCAGAGTGTTGCAAAAGATTCAGTAAAAAGAGGAAACTAAATAAACACATAACGGTGTGTACGGGTGAGAAAACTCAAGAGTGTCCAGAATGTGGGAAAAGATTCAGAAATAAAAGATCTCTGAAGATTCACAGAATGGTACATACTGGTGAAAAACCTCACGACTGTCCCGACTGTGGAACACGTTTTGATAATTTGACAAATCTGAACAAACACAGGTTGCTGCATTCAGCTGAAATACCATTAAATAATGACAATAATATTTTTTGTGTAAAAAATATAATTGATCACAGTGATACAATGAAACATGCACGTGATACTGGTGAGAAGCTTTACGAGTGTACCGAATGTGGAAAAAGTTTCTGCTATCTTGGAAATACCAACCACGAGATGTTGTATACATGTGAGAAACCTTTCGAGTGTCCAGAGTGTGGAAAAAGATTCATTAATGAGAGGAAAATGGATAAACACATGATGTGTTTACAGATGTGTACAGGTGAGAAACCTTACGAGTGTCCAGAGTGTTGGAAACGATTCTTCAACCCAAGGGACATGAACAAACACATAATGAAGTGTACAGGTGTGAAACCTTTCGAGTGTCCAGACTGTGGAAAAAGATTCAGTGATGAGAGGAAATTGGATAACCACATGATGTATCCTGGTGAGAAACCTTTTAAGTGCCCAGAGTGTTGCAAAAGATTCAGTAAAGAGAGGAAAATAAATAAACAAATGACGGTGAGTACGGGTGAGAAAACTCAAGAGTGTCCAGAATGTGGGAAAAGATACAGACATAAAAGATCTCTGAAGATTCACAGCATGGTACATACTGGTGAAAAACCTCAGTGTCCCGACTGTGGAACACGTTTTTATAATTTGACAAATCTGAACAAACACAGGTTGGTGCATTCAGCTGAAATATTAAATAATGACAATAATATTTTTTGTGTAAAAAATATCATTGATCACAGTGGTACAATGAAACATGCACGTGAGAAGCTTTACGAGTGTACCGAGTGTGGAAAAAGATTCGGCTATCTTGGAAATATGAATAGACACATGAAGGTGCATACATATATCGTTCCCGAAATATGAGACCTTTTATATATAGCTGTAGAGAACTGAAACTAATTTTAGTGCACCAATTTGTGAGTGAGAAACATGGTGCAATAAATTGCACCACAGTGAGAAACTTTAAGAATTTTCTGCTATCTTGGAAATATGAATAGACGCATGAAGGTGCCAGCATATATCGTTCAAGAAATATGAGTCCTTTTATATATAGCTAGACTTTATATATAGTTTCCGTTCTAGAGAACTGAAACAAATTTTAGTGCACCAGATGATGTATAGATTTGTTAAATCATCATGTATATTCCTGGTGGAGGTTATTTGGAGATGATTTCGGGGATTTTTAGTGTCCCCGCGGCCCGGTCCTCGACCAGGCCTCCACCCCCAGGAAGCAGCCCGTGACAGCTGACTAACACCCAGGTACCTATTTACTGCTAGGTAACAGGGGCATAGGGTGAAAGAAACTCTGCCCATTGTTTCTCGCCGGCGCCTGGGATCGAACCCAGGACCACAGGATCACAAGTCCAGCGTGCTGTCCGCTCGGCCGACCGGCTCCCAGGTGGTACAAGTTTTTATAAAAAAATCTAGGGAGGGGGAGAAATTTAGGGAGAGGGGGGAGTTGCTTAGAAATCCCATATTACTAAGATTTGACATCTCTCTGACAACTGTTACCTAATAAATAAAAACTCCCTTATTATTACACAAAACATAATTAAGAAAATTTTGGAGAACATAATGCCATCATGGCCAAAAATATTATGTAATAAAAGTATCCCTGGGACCAATTTGTTTTTATTTTACTTTATTCACCCATATTTATTTATTTTCTGTGAATGTTTTCATGGATAATGAAAATTTTTGTTTAACCTTTTATCCAAATCTCAGGAACTGATATCAATAACAGAATTTAATCAATTTGCAATTCGGTATATCCAAGGAATGCATATCAATTCTTTTTTTAACTATTTTTAAGTCTCCTACAAAAGAAATCACAAGAATGTAATGGACGAGAAAATACTGAGGTATTTCCGAGATACTTTTGAGCTCATCATGGTCCAGCCGGTAAAATTTGTACCTGGGGAGTCCACGGATACAATCCCATTGCATGACCTCAATATTTTCTCAAAACATATATTTTCTTTCTAATATTTTAATAATTGCACATACTGATGACCAAGACTAAGATAATTACACACACTCATTTAAAAAGTGGAAAAACTGCAAAATATTGCCTAAATCGTTGATATTTGGTTTAAATCACATAAAGGAAAAACATTTATAAACGTAGAGTTAACAATGAACATTATCATTCAAATTTACCTGATCTGTTAAAGACAGAGTTGGGGTCTTCTTTGTAGTGTTTACATTAATGACATTGAACTTGTTTTTATTCAAGCCTTGTATTTAGGTCATTCAGCAATGGAAGCAATAAAGATAAAATTTCATCCCAAAATATGTTTTATTCCTTCTCCAATTTGTTTGTTTCCTAAACTATATGTTTCAATAACAAAATACATAACTTATTAATATTCATACACAAGAATATGAAGGTCCATCCTGGACCATTCTCAAGTCGACTGTGATGAGGGTAGTTGTTGTTGTCATTATTCGATCATTAGCAGTGGGTCATTAACATTCGATCCATTCAATATGTATGGTTTACTACGTTCCTGTGCTTTGCTAAGAATATTTAAAAATAAGGATATTTAAAATAATAAATATATATGAATTCCATATAAAAATCCTTTTTTTACATCACATATCGCTGGGTTCACGTCTCGCTCCAAGACCGGCCCACACTCCATACCCAAGACATTTCAATCTATTTGGGTTAAAAAAATTCTTAGGCTATTAAAATCAGCTTTTCGAAAATCTGGCACTTTAGCAGAATTTTCTCCTACGTATCTATTCCAGTGTAAGTTTAATCTTAATTATTTGTGATCACTGTTCCCTGGACCTCCCTATTTCGATGTGTCAGGTGCAGTCACAGTGAGAGATTGTGTTAGCTGGAGCTCCGATTGTAGTAACATTATTATAGCCATAATGGAGGGATTAGTGAAGGAATTGATGAATCTAGTTGAAACTCTGAGAGCAGAGATAGATTCCCTACGAGAGGAGGTACGACAGCTGAAACATCGGGAAGAAACGAAGGAGACCAATATTAACAAGATTGTTAATCTAACCTTGAAGACTATGAAGACCTTGACAAGACCGCCTACAGACGCCCTAAGGACATCAAATTCACTCGCCGTGTTTGAAGACGAATGCTGTGGTGAGCCTGCAGTTCACTTGAAACGGAAATCAACGATCCGTTTCAACGAGCAACGAAGCACAGGCCCCCCCAAAGTGCTCAGAAAGTTAAGGAGGTACCTAAACGAATTTTGGTTGTGGGAGATTCCCAGGTGACGTTTATTTAGACAGGACGTTTTGTGCCAGAGATAGGGGGAACAGGTTAAGGGTCTGCTATCTAGGAGCTGGAATTGGAGATATTGTTGACAACATGAATGATATTATGACAGGAAATGGGAACAAACCCATTATTTGTGCTAGTGCAGGGGGGGGTAATGATGTTGGACGAGTTAGGAGTAAGGAACTGATAAAGAAATTTAGCCATAGAATTAGTTAGGAGCAAGGAAGGAATCCCGATCATATGTGGCATTCTTCCAAGAAAGAGCGTTGGAAATGAATGGTTGTTTCCAGCCGGCAATTGACACTTGGTGTCAATATAATTCGCTTGGTGGAAAGATATTGCAAATCAAATTCAATATCTTTCATAGACAACTGGGAACACTTCTATGGAAGAAATGAAATGTATACTCGTGATGGGGTGCATCTATCGAGGGCTGGGGTTGTTGCTGTTGCGAACTCGTTTGAACCCGTGGTTAGAGGCATTTGTTTAAACTGTTAGTAGATAGTGGTATGGGAATTGATAATGAAGAAGCAGTTAATATGTATGAAGTATGTTTGTTGGAGAAATTGGCAAAATTATCAGGGAAAGAGAAGGGACTCAAAATAACAATTCACTTCGGGTATATTGCACTAACAGTATAAAGTCTAAGAAACAAAATAAACGAGTTAAATGCTCTTGTCTGTACAGAAAAAATTGATATTATTGCCCTTACCGAAACGTGGATGAATGCAGAAAATTGAGAATTATTAGCTGAATATCAAATAAATGGATTTAAACTATTTCACACAGATAGATATATTAGATATATAGCTATATATAGGCCACTAAATTTAGACAGAATACAAACAAAGCATCTATGGAATGAAATCTAAGTAAGACTAGACTAGCGTACTAAGACTAGGGAAAGGATAGGTTCATTAAAAACTGAGACAGGTCAAATAACAGATAGTGATGAAGAGATGAGTAGTATTTTTAATAAATATTTTGTATCTGTATTTACTAAAGAGGAACTTAACAATATGCCTTCAGCCGAACAAGTCTATGTGGGTGGGGATGAGGACAGGTTGACTAGTTTAGCAGTTACCAGGGAGGATGTAATTAAACAATTAGAAAAACTAAAACCAAACAAATCCCCAGGGCCGGATGAAGTGTTTGCCAGGGTGCTTAAAGAATGCAAAGAGGAGCTTTCCGAGCCATTGTCTACCATATTTAATAAATCAATAGAGTCAGGCAGAGTGCCAGAGTCATGGAAGGTAGCTAATGTGGTACCAATTTTTAAGAAAGGAAATAGATCACTTGCGTCAAACTATCGACCAATTAGCATAACGTCTATTGTGGGAAAGTTACTTGAATCAATAATTGCAAATACAATTCGTCTCCATCGAGAAAAACATAAATTAATAATTGAGTCGCAACATGGTTTTATAAATGGCCGTTCATGTTTAACAAATTTGTTATCTTTTTATTCTAGCATAGTTGATAGTGGTATTATTGCCCTTGGCTAGTGCATCCTTCTGAGCGAGACGTTTATCCGTTACCTCGGCTGGCATGACGGGTAGTGCGATTCTCATAGGACGTCCAAATAAAAGTTCACCAGGTGACTTGCCCAGTGTTCCATGCGGTGTTGCACGGTAGTTCCTGAGAAAAGCATACATAGCTTGTTTCCAGGATCGTCCTTCGGCATGAGCACAGCGTACCGCTTTCATGAGAGGGTTGCATGAATCTCTCAACTTCTCCATTTGCTTGAGGATGTAGTGGCATCACACGGCGGTGTTTGAATCCAATATGCTCAGCAAAGTTGACAAAGTCTTGTCCATTGAATGGCGGTCCATTGTCCGTCTTGACAACTTCAGGAATGCCAAAGTTTGAAAAGATCTTGTCAAGTTTCGGGATGACGGCCTTTGCAGATGTGGAATTGATGATTTCTACTTCTGGATAACGTGAGTGATCATCAATGACTACCATCAAGTACTCTCCAGTTGGTAGTGGTCCGCAGAAGTCCATCGATACTTCCGCCCATGGTGCAGCAGGTAGTGGTGAAGGTTGTAGAGGTGTTGGTCTTGAAGTATCCACTGCAGCTTGGCAAGGGACACAGGCATCATGCATATCCTTTGCTTGACGATCAATGCCAGGAAACCACACCTTTTCTCGTAGCAGCTGTTTCGTCCTAACAAGACCTTGGTGTCCTTGATGTGCAAGCTTCAGAGCACGTTGCTGGAGAACAGCTGGAATCACGATACGAGTACCTCGCAGCACAGTGTCGCGTTGTTGCGTAACACTTAATTCTGTCTGGATGCGTTCAAGTGCTTTGAATGCATCTTGGTCAACTCCTGAGGGTGGGATGCGTGGAAACTTTTTCTTAGTCAATGCATCCACTGTTGCTTGCAGAGTTGGGTCCTCTAGGGTTGCAGTGCGGATTTCATCAAGAGTAAGAGCCTTAGGGACTGCATCACAGGTTACAGAGTGTACATATTCCTCGGCAACTTGCTGATGCTTGGTGATGGTGAAACTGTTTGCAGGATGTCGACTGATGTAATCAGCGGGATTGCCTGCACCCGGCTTGTATTTCACCGTAAAGTTGTATGGTTGCAGACGAAGAGCCCATCTCTCAATGCGAGCTGGTGGTTTGGACTTTGGATTATTGAAGATGGTCTCCAACGGTTTGTGGTCAGTGACTATCGTGGTGAAGGGTGCACCAAGCAGATACACATTGAAGTGTTCACAGCCCCATACAAGAGCAAGAGCTTCCTTCTCTGTCTGACTGTATCGTTGCTCAACATCTGTGAGAGAACGGCTGGCGTAGGCAATTACTACTCTGGAATCTGGTTGACCAGGTTTGTGTTGGGCTAAAACAGCACCTAATCCAACAGGACTAGCATCCACCGTTAATTCAGTGTCCATTGATGGATCAAAGTATGCAGCAGTCGCATTCTCTACTAGTGCATCTTTCACAGCATCAAATGCATTTTGCTCGATATCGCTCCAGTACCATGATGCGTTTTTCTTCAGGAGCTCACGTAGAGGCTTCGTAATGGTAGCAAAATCTGGAATGAAGCGAGAACAGTAGTTTGCCATTCCCAGAAAACTATGTACTTCAATGGACGTTGAAGGAGGTGCAGCATTCTTGATATCTGCAACTTTCTTAGGATCTGGAGACAGACCTTTGTCACTAAGTACATGTCCAAAGAATTCAATTTTATGTTGATTGAACTCACACTTTGCTCGGCTTAGCGTCAAATTCTTTTCTCGTAAGCGTTGCAATGTTGCACGAAGAGCTTTGTCGTGTTCAGCTTGGGTACGGCCATAAACAATGATGTCATCAGACATGTTGTCAGCATTAGGTATATCTTGCAATACCTGGCTGATGGTGTGCTGGAATACCTCGGCAGCACTGTTAATACCAAAACTCAGGCGCTTGTACCTATACAGACCTCGATGTGTCGTAAACGTTGTGATGAAGCGACTCTCATCATCAAGTTCAAGCTGATGATAGCCCTTGTTTAAATCTAACTTGCTGAATATAGTTGCACCATTCAAGCGGTAGATCATATCATCTACAGTGGGTGTAGGATGGCGTTCACGCATTATTGCCTTGTTGGGAACACGCATGTCCACACAAATGCGTATCTCATCTGGATTCTTCGGCTTTGGTGGAGTGACAATTGGGCTTACCCATGGTGTTGGGCCTGTTACTGGTTCAATGATATCTAGTTCTATCAGCCTATCCAGTTCAGCATCGACTTTCTTGCGAGTATGGAATGGTTGTCGGCGATGTGGTTGGGCAACTGGAATTACATCTGGGTTGATATGCAGATGTACTTTGCTATCAGTATAACAACCTATGGATTTAAATCGATCAGAAAATTCAGCAACAATACCATCAACATTGTTTGCAGATTCCACTGCTACAGCATTAGAAAGCTGAAGTAGCCCCAATTTGGTTGAAGTCTTGTAACTGAGTAAAGACTCCTTTGCATTCCTAACAACATGGAATGTAGTAATGAGCATTGCATTCTTTGACTTAATCTCTGCAGTGAAAGTTCCAATCACTGGCAAGGCTAACTTCGAAGCATAGGCAGTGGCTTTACCATTGTATTTTTCTAGCTTTGGGAACTGTTTTCTAAATTTTTCATAGTGGCACTCAGCCATGGTGTCAATGTTTGATCCAGTGTCAATAAGAACTTTGAGACAAATACCAGCAATATATACACATGTCTCTGGGTTGTTTGGAAGATCATTCCATTCTGTGATTGCTTGTACTCCATGAGTATAATCACATTCACTGTCATCTGAGACTGGTTGTAATGAAATGTTGTCTTGTACATTATTAACATTCTGGATATGAGGTGCAATATTGTGTTTACCACCTCGACCCCTATGACCTGATCCTCGTACAGTGCTTTTATTCATTGACTGTGGTTTCTTTAGTGCGGAACGACACATAGCACCAAAATGACCTAGTTTTCCACACTCATAGCACTTCTTACCTTGAGCAGGACAAACATTATCTTGGTGTGGGTAGTCTCCTCCACAATTGTAACATTTATTGTTGACACCCTCTGATGTGGGTCGTTGTGACTGCTTGAGCCTTGTTCCTTGACCCCAGTTGTGACGTGGTTCTCGGCTAAATTTACTGTTAGGTTTGCCATGATATCTTCTTTGATCACGGTGTCCTCCCTGAACCTTACGTACCTCATCACTGTTAGTAACAGTGGCAGAACCGTTATTAGCACTGCACTCCATGACACGAGCATCACGTGCAGCATCTTCCATTCGACGAGCCATATCCAGTATCTTGGTAAGAGAACTGTCATCATCAACAAGTTCTAGAGCTCTTCGACGAAGACGTGTAGATGTGCATGATTCAATTATTTGCTGTTTGATTTCTTTGTCAACATCAGCAAACTCACAATGGGCTGCTAAACCCTGCAGACGTGTGTGGTATTGATCCACAGTTTCATTAGAGAGTTGTTTTGCTCTCCTGAAATGCATAATTTCCATAGCAGTATTTTGCCTTGGTTTGAAATGCTCTGTTAGTTTGGCTTTGGCAGTGTCATAATCTTTGGCACCACCAGTGTCTTTCAGTGTGTCAAAGATGTCACAAACTCTATCACCTGCATAATGAAGTAGAAAGGCACGCTTTCTTTCAGCACTTTTGATGTCAGAAACTATCAACAAATTTTCAAACTTTTTAAGCCATTTGACCCACCTCTGTGACAGGTTTGTCTGGTCACAGTCAGGATCAAATGCAGGAAACTGAGGTATATTTGCCATTTTTACTGAATAAATGTAACTTATCACTTAAATGTTCCTCAGAGTATTAAAAACTTACTGCACTGTATATGTTAGTCAAGAATTCACTGTAATTACTTTAATTTTGCAAAGCACACAAGCATTTTAATGCAAAAGTTCACAACAGTGCACAATATAGCAGCAACTGACTTCTTACCTAGCCCTTGTGTACATGTGTTGTTCCTACTCACAGCAGCAGCACAGCAGTTGGCACAGCAGTTGGTACAGCAGTTGGTACAGCAGTCAGTTCAGTGTGATGAATTTTGTAGCACGAAGCGTCGTTTCGTAACCAAAACATCAGGTTTTGTACACATCAATGCGTCGTTTCGTACACAACGTCGGCAGATTCCTCAGTACAGTTTCTTCAGCACAGCTTGGGTAGCACACAGCTTGGGTAGCACACAGCATCGGTTAGCACACAGCATCGTTTAGCACACAGCATTGGTTAGCACACAGCATCGGTTAGCATACAGCATCGGGTATGGCACTCACAGCTTCTCTTCCTCCTCCAGGCAGCATGCTTCTCCCTTGTGTTTGAAACTGAACAAATACCTGCGTTCACAGTTCATCCTCATCGCCAATGTGGTGTTTGTGTGTTACTGAGGAAGTCTTGGCTGTAGGGTTGATGTAAAGTCATGACTTGGTTACTGACTTTAATACTTAATATGATTACATGACTAGTAGCTACCAAGCTTGGCGGGCGTCCTGTACGCTCTCTTGTTTACCTCCTCTCTCTGGCGTCTCAGCCGCCGCACATAGAAAACGGATGGTACCATTTTCTGTGAACATGACAAACCCCATACTCATCCTGTGAGCAGTAGTGCAAAAAACGCATTAGAGAGGGCACAAAAGGTCTTTATTAGCCCTCACCGGAGATTATTACATAAACAATTACATCTACCCTTAACACCTTTTAATTACAATATCAGCTAGATGCAGAGAATGTTCTATTTCAAGAGCTATATATTTACAGTAAGTCATTATTCAATAATGGTAGGTTTTATCGCTTATACGGTCCAGTTACTGGAGCCCAATTACCAAATGGTTCAATTACTGTCTAACTGACAATTACTGTCCAATACAGTCTAATTGGTTTAGTTACTGGTCCAATTGCGGCAAGTTGGTCCGATTACTGGTTTTTCCTGGTACTACTACATGTAGGTCCTATTACTGTAGTTCCTAGTAATACTGCTAGTTGGTTGTCTTACTGTGATTCTTGGTACTACTGCCTGTAGGTCCTATTACTGTAGTTCCTAGTACTACTGCTAGTTGATTCTCTTACTGTGATTCCTGGTACTGCTACATGTTGGTAGTATTACTGCTATTCCTTGTAATATTTCTGTTGTAATTGGAACAACACCTCCATGTTGTTGTTGTTCCTCAAACTAGTTTATGTTGGATCAATTACAGTTGTTCTTGGCACTGCTACATGTTGGTCCAATTGTTGTCGTTCCTGGAACTACTACATGTTGGTCATAATACTGTTGTTCCTGGTACTACTGCATGTTCTTACTAATGTAGTTGTTCCTGATACTACTGTATGCTGGTTCTTTTACTGTTGTTCCTTGTACTACTGTTTGTTGGACCTATTAATGTTGTTCCTTGTACTGCTACATATCGGTCCTATTGTTGTTGTTTCTGGTACTACTACATGTTGGTCCTATTACGATTGATTGATAAAGGTTAAGCCACACACAAGAGGTGGCACGAGCATGAATACCCCGTAAGGTCCTATTACTGTTGTTCCTGGTACTACTACATGTTGGTCCTAATACTGTTGTTCCTGGTACTACTACATGTTGGTCCTAATACTGTTGTTCCTGGTACTACTACATGTTGGTCCTAATACTGTTGTTCCTGGTACTACTACATGTTGGTCCTAATACTGTTGTTCCTGATACTACTACATGTTGGTCCTAATACTGTTGTTCCTGGTACTACTACATGTTGGTCCTAATACTGTTGTTCCTGGTACTGCTACATGTTGGTCCTAATACTGTTGTTCCTGATACTACTACATGTTGGTCCTAATACTGTTGTTCCTGATACTACTACCTGTTAGTCCTAATACTGTTGTTCCTGGTACTAACATCGTATTTTTATGCAAATCTTCAATTCTTGCATCATGCTAGTTAATCACACATGTCTTCCACTTAATTCATCTTTATAGGTAAGCTAAAGAAGCAATCGCTTGAAATGAAATCGTCTGAATTCTGCTGTTTTAGAAATGAATGCGCTGAAACTGTACACTTTTCCGACAAAACTACATCTGACTTCATGTGTTAAGTTAGTTTGAGAAGGTTCGTACGCTTATGACTAATTATAAACTTATAATATGGACAGCATGTCAGACCTCAAAAAATACCTAAACATGGCAGGCACAATATTGTGCAATGAAAGGGTAAAATCCCTTTCCGAACTTGAACTGAGAATGAACGAGAGCATGACTTTTGTCTGCCTTGTAAATTGGCCTCTGAGTGGCTGATCTCCCCAACTACCCCTCCTTACCATGTTGATAAACTCCCAACTGTTATATACATATATATACATTATAAGAGTCTACCTTGGCATTATTGAATTTTGTCACATACTTCAAATAATAGAGAATTGCAGATGGTAAATGTCTAGGTAACATAGAGTTATGTCGACCACTGCACGATAATTGAAGATATGTTTCTTAAGTGATTCACAATAAAAGTATTTATGTCATATAGTAACTATCTCAATATTTGAAGTGTGTTGTTCCGCTAAAAAAGTATGTAGAATACTAACATACTTGTCCGGTACATGTGTGTGTGGAAAGCAAATAAAACAATATTGTGTTTTTCTGTAATTGTTTAATATTTTGGACTGTAATGAATGCATAGAAAAATATTTGGCTAAAATATTATTATTCAAACACAGTTTATTACAAACTGTGTCAATATGAGCAAATTGCCAATATAGTTATTAATTACCAATTAACTGGTTTCATTAATGGAACTAATTATTAGGGAACCAGAGTTGCATTAGCTCCATAATGGGAGAATTAATGATTACCAAATAAACCGAGCAGAAACAGTCCCCAGGCCATGGCACCTGGACCATGACAACCGTCCCCCAGGCCATGACACCTGGCCCATGACAACCGTCCCCCAGGCCATGACACCAAACCCATGACAACCGTCCCCCAGGCCATGACACCTGGCCCATGACAACCGTCCCCCAGGCCATGACACCTGGCCCATGACAACCGTCCCCGAGGCCATGACAACCGTCCCCCAGGCCATGACACCTGACCCATGACAACCGTCCCCCAAGCCATGACACCTGGCCCATGACAACCGTCCCCGAGGCCATGACAACCGTCCCCCAGGCCATGACACCTGGCCCATGACAACCGTCCCCCAGGACATGACACCTGGCCCATGACAACCGTCCCCGAGGCCATGACACCTGGCCCATGACAACCGTCCCCGAGGCCATGACAACCGACCCCCAGGCCATGACACCTGGCCCATGACAACCGTCCCCCAGGCCATGGCACCTGGCCCATGACAACCGTCACCGAGGCCATGACAACCGTCCCCCAGGCCATGACACCTGGCCCATGACAATCGTCTTCCAGGCCATGACACCTAGCCCATGACAACCGTCGCCCAGGCCATGACACCTGGCCCATGACAACCGTCCCCGAGGCCATGACAACCGTCCCCCAGGCCATGACACCTGGCCCATGACAACCGTCCCCCAGGCCATGACACCTAGCCCATGACAACCGTCCCCCAGGCCATGACACCTGGCCCATGACAACCGTCCCCGAGGCCATGACAACCGTCCCCCAGGCCATGACACCTGGCCCATGACAACCGTCCCCGAGGCCATGACACCTGGCCCATGACAACCGTCCCCGAGGCCATGACAACCGACCCCCAGGCCATGACACCTGGCCCATGACAACCGTCCCCCAGGCCATGACACCTGGCCCATGACAACCGTCCCCCAGGCCATGACACCTGGCCCATGACAACCGTCCCCGAGGCCATGACAACCATCCCCCAGGCCATGACACCTGGCCCATGACAAAATTCCCCGAGGCCATGACAACCGTCCCCCAGGCCATGACACCTGGCCCATGACAACCGTCCCCGAGGCCATGACAACCGTCCCCCAGGCCATGACACCTGGCCCATGACAACCGTCCCCCAGGCCATGGCACCTGGCCCATGACAACCGTCCCCGAGGCCATGACAACCGTCCCCCAGGCCATGACACCTGGCCCATGACAACCGTCCCCCAGGCCATGACACCTAGCCCATGACAACCGTCCCCTAGGCCATGACACCTGGCCCATGACAACCGTCCCCGAGGCCATGACAACCGTCCCCCAGGCCATGACACCTGGCCCATGACAACCGTCCCCGAGGCCATGACAACCGTCCCCCAGGCCATGACACCTGTCCCATGACAACCGTCCCCGAGGCCATGACAACCGTCCCCCAGGCCATGACACCTGGCCCATGACAACCGTCCCCGAGGCCATGACAACTGTCCCCGAGGCCATGACACCTGGCCCATGACAACCGTTCCCCAGGCGATGACACCTGGCCCATGACAACCGTCCCCGAGGCCATGACAACCGTCCCCCAGGCCATGACACCTGGCCCATGACAACCGTCCCCCAGGACATGACACCTGGCCCATGACAACCGTCCCCGAGGCCATGAAAACCGTCCCCCAGACCATGACACCTGGCCCATGACAACCGTCCCCCAGGCCATGACACCCGTCCCCCAGGCCATGACACCCGGCCCATGACAACCGTCCCCAAGGCCATGACACCTGGCCCATGACAACCGTCCCCCAGGCCATGACACCTGGCCCATGACAACCGTCCCCCAGGCCATGGCACCTGGCCCATGACAACCGTCCCCCAGGCCATGACACCTGGCCCATGACAACCGTCCCCCAGGCCATGGCACCTGGCCCATGACAACCGTCCCCCAGGCCATGACACCTGGCCCATGACAACCGTCCCCGAGGCCATGACAACTGTCCCCGAGGCCATGACACCTGGCCCATGACAACCGTCCCCCAGGCCATGACACCTGGCCCATGACAACCGTCCCCGAGGCCATGACAACCGTCCCCCAGGCCATGACACCTGGCCCATGACAACCGTCCCCCAGGACATGACACCTGGCCAATGACAACCGTCCCCGAGGCCATGAAAACCGTCCTCCAGACCATGACACCAGGCCTATGACAACCGTCCCCGAGGCCATGACAACCGTCCCCCAGGCCATGACATCTGGCCCATGACAACCGTCCCCGAGGCCATGACAACCGTCCCCCAGGCCATGACACCTGGCCCATGACAAAATTCCCCGAGGCCATGACAACCGTCCCCCAGGCCATGACACCTGGCCCATGACAACCGTCCCCGAGGCCATGACAACCGTCCCCCAGGCCATGACACCTGGCCCATGACAACCGTCTCCGAGGCCATGACAACCGTCCCCCAGGCCATGACACCTGGCCCATGACAACCGTCCCCGAGGCCATGACAACCGTCCCCCAGGCCATGACAACCGTCCCGGAGGCCATGACAACCGTCCCCCAGGCCATGACACCTGGCCCATGACAACCGTCCCCCAGGCCATGGCACCTGGCCCATGACAACCGTCCCCGAGGCCATGACAACCGTCCCCCAGGCCATGACACATGGCCCATGACAACCGTCCCCCAGGTCATGACACCTAGCCTATGACAACCGTCCCCTAGGCCATGACACCTGGCCCATGACAACCGTCCCCGAGGCCATGACAACCGTCCCCCAGGCCATGACACCTGGCCCATGACAACCGTCCCCCAGGCCATGACACCTAGCCCATGACAACCGTCCCCCAGGCCATGACACCTGGCCCATGACAACCGTCCCCGAGGCCATGACAACCGTCCCCCAGGCCATGACACCTGACCCATGACAACCGTCCCCCAGGCCATGACACCTGGCCCATGACAACCGTCCCCCAGGCCATGACACCTGGCCCATGACAACCGTCCCCGAGGCCATGACAACCGTCCCCCAGGCCATGACACCTGGCCCATGACAACCGTCCCCGAGGCCATGACAACCGTCCCCCAGGCCATGACACCTGGCCCATGACAATCGTCTTCCAGGCCATGACACCTAGCCCATGACAACCGTCGCCCAGGCCATGACACCTGGCCCATGACAACCGTCCCCGAGGCCATGACAACCGTCCCCCAGGCCATGACACCTGGCCCATGACAACCGTCCCCCAGGCCATGACACCTAGCCCATGACAACCGTCCCCCAGGCCATGACACCTGGCCCATGACAACCGTCCCCGAGGCCATGACAACCGTCCCCCAGGCCATGACACCTGGCCCATGACAACCGTCCCCGAGGCCATGACACCTGGCCCATGACAACCGTCCCCGAGGCCATGACAACCGACCCCCAGGCCATGACACCTGGCCCATGACAACCGTCCCCCAGGCCATGACACCTGGCCCATGACAACCGTCCCCCAGGCCATGACACCTGGCCCATGACAACCGTCCCCGAGGCCATGACAACCATCCCCCAGGCCATGACACCTGGCCCATGACAAAATTCCCCGAGGCCATGACAACCGTCCCCCAGGCCATGACACCTGGCCCATGACAACCGTCCCCGAGGCCATGACAACCGTCCCCCAGGCCATGACACCTGGCCCATGACAACCGTCCCCCAGGCCATGGCACCTGGCCCATGACAACCGTCCCCGAGGCCATGACAACCGTCCCCCAGGCCATGACACCTGGCCCATGACAACCGTCCCCCAGGCCATGACACCTAGCCCATGACAACCGTCCCCTAGGCCATGACACCTGGCCCATGACAACCGTCCCCGAGGCCATGACAACCGTCCCCCAGGCCATGACACCTGGCCCATGACAACCGTCCCCGAGGCCATGACAACCGTCCCCCAGGCCATGACACCTGTCCCATGACAACCGTCCCCGAGGCCATGACAACCGTCCCCCAGGCCATGACACCTGGCCCATGACAACCGTCCCCGAGGCCATGACAACTGTCCCCGAGGCCATGACACCTGGCCCATGACAACCGTTCCCCAGGCGATGACACCTGGCCCATGACAACCGTCCCCGAGGCCATGACAACCGTCCCCCAGGCCATGACACCTGGCCCATGACAACCGTCCCCCAGGACATGACACCTGGCCCATGACAACCGTCCCCGAGGCCATGAAAACCGTCCCCCAGACCATGACACCTGGCCCATGACAACCGTCCCCCAGGCCATGACACCCGTCCCCCAGGCCATGACACCCGGCCCATGACAACCGTCCCCAAGGCCATGACACCTGGCCCATGACAACCGTCCCCCAGGCCATGACACCTGGCCCATGACAACCGTCCCCCAGGCCATGGCACCTGGCCCATGACAACCGTCCCCCAGGCCATGACACCTGGCCCATGACAACCGTCCCCCAGGCCATGGCACCTGGCCCATGACAACCGTCCCCCAGGCCATGACACCTGGCCCATGACAACCGTCCCCGAGGCCATGACAACTGTCCCCGAGGCCATGACACCTGGCCCATGACAACCGTCCCCCAGGCCATGACACCTGGCCCATGACAACCGTCCCCGAGGCCATGACAACCGTCCCCCAGGCCATGACACCTGGCCCATGACAACCGTCCCCCAGGACATGACACCTGGCCAATGACAACCGTCCCCGAGGCCATGAAAACCGTCCTCCAGACCATGACACCAGGCCTATGACAACCGTCCCCGAGGCCATGACAACCGTCCCCCAGGCCATGACATCTGGCCCATGACAACCGTCCCCGAGGCCATGACAACCGTCCCCCAGGCCATGACACCTGGCCCATGACAAAATTCCCCGAGGCCATGACAACCGTCCCCCAGGCCATGACACCTGGCCCATGACAACCGTCCCCGAGGCCATGACAACCGTCCCCCAGGCCATGACACCTGGCCCATGACAACCGTCTCCGAGGCCATGACAACCGTCCCCCAGGCCATGACACCTGGCCCATGACAACCGTCCCCGAGGCCATGACAACCGTCCCCCAGGCCATGACAACCGTCCCGGAGGCCATGACAACCGTCCCCCAGGCCATGACACCTGGCCCATGACAACCGTCCCCCAGGCCATGGCACCTGGCCCATGACAACCGTCCCCGAGGCCATGACAACCGTCCCCCAGGCCATGACACATGGCCCATGACAACCGTCCCCCAGGTCATGACACCTAGCCTATGACAACCGTCCCCTAGGCCATGACACCTGGCCCATGACAACCGTCCCCGAGGCCATGACAACCGTCCCCCAGGCCATGACACCTGGCCCATGACAACCGTCCCCCAGGCCATGACACCTAGCCCATGACAACCGTCCCCCAGGCCATGACACCTGGCCCATGACAACCGTCCCCGAGGCCATGACAACCGTCCCCCAGGCCATGACACCTGACCCATGACAACCGTCCCCCAGGCCATGACACCTGGCCCATGACAACCGTCCCCCAGGCCATGACACCTGGCCCATGACAACCGTCCCCGAGGCCATGACAACCGTCCCCCAGGCCATGACACCTGGCCCATGACAACCGTCCCCGAGGCCATGACAACCGTCCCCCAGGCCATGACACCTGGCCCATGACAACCGTCCCCGAGGCCATGACAACCGTCCCCCAGGCCATGACACCTGTCCCATGACAACCGTCCCCGAGGCCATGACAACCGTCCCCCAGGCCATGACACCTGGCCCATGACAACCGTCCCCGAGGCCATGACAACTGTCCCCGAGGCCATGACACCTGGCCCATGACAACCGTCCCCCAGGCCATGACACCTGGCCCATGACAACCGTCCCCGAGGCCATGACAACCGTCCCCCAGGCCATGACACCTGGCCCATGACAACCGTCCCCCAGGACATGACACCTGGCCCATGACAACCGTCCCCGAGGCCATGAAAACCGTCCCCCAGACCATGACACCTGGCCCATGACAACCGCCCCCCAGGCCATGACACCCGTCCCCCAGGCCATGACACCCGGCCCATGACAACCGTCCCCAAGGCCATGACACCTGGCCCATGACAACCGTCCCCCAGGCCATGACACCTGGCCCATGACAACCGTCCCCCAGGCCATGGCACCTGGCCCATGACAACCGTCCCCCAGGCTATGACACCTGGCCCATGACAACCGTCTCCCAGGCCATGGCACCTGGCCCATGACAACCGTCCCCCAGGCCATGACACCTGGCCCATGACAACCGTCCCCGAGGCCATGACAACTGTCCCCGAGGCCATGACACCTGGCCCATGACAACCGTCCCCCAGGCCATGACACCTGGCCCATGACAACCGTCCCCGAGGCCATGACAACCGTCCCCCAGGCCATGACACCTGGCCCATGACAACCGTCCCCCAGGACATGACACCTGGCCCATGACAACCGTCCCCGAGGCCATGAAAACCGTCCCCCAGACCATGACACCTGGCCTATGACAACCGTCCCCGTGGCCATGACAACCGTCCCCCAGGCCATGACACCTGGCCCATGACAACCGTCCCCGAGGCCATGACAACCGTCCCCCAGGCCATGACACCTGTCCCATGACAACCATCCCCGAGGCCATGACAACCGTCCCCCAGGCCATGACACCTGGCCCATGACAACCGTCCCCGAGGCCATGACAACTGTCCCCGAGGCCATGACACCTGGCCCATGACAACCGTCCCCTAGGCCATGACACCTGGCCCATGACAACCGTCCCCGAGGCCATGACAACCGTCCCCCAGGCCATGACACCTGGCCCATGACAACCGTCCCCCAGGCCATGACACCTAGCCCATGACAACCGTCCCCCAGGCCATGACACCTGGCCCATGACAACCGTCCCCGAGGCCATGACAACCGTCCCCCAGGCCATGACACCTGGCCCATGACAACCGTCCCCCAGGCCATGACACCTGGCCCATGACAACCGTCCCCCAGGCCATGACACCTGGCCCATGACAACCGTCCCCGAGGCCATGACAACCGTCCCCCAGGCCATGACACCTGGCCCATGACAACCGTCCCCGAGGCCATGACAACCGTCCCCCAGGTCATGACACCTGGCCCATGACAACCGTCCCCGAGGCCATGACAACCGTCCCCCAGGCCATGACACCTGTCCCATGACAACCGTCCCCGAGGCCATGACAACCGTCCCCCAGGCCATGACACCTGGCCCATGACAACCGTCCCCGAGGCCATGACAACTGTCCCCGAGGCCATGACACCTGGCCCATGACAACCGTCCCCCAGGCCATGACACCTGGCCCATGACAACCGTCCCCGAGGCCATGACAACCGTCCCCCAGGCCATGACACCTGGCCCATGACAACCGTCCCCCAGGACATGACACCTGGCCCATGACAACCGTCCCCGAGGCCATGAAAACCGTCCCCCAGACCATGACACCTGGCCCATGACAACCGCCCCCCAGGCCATGACACCCGTCCCCCAGGCCATGACACCCGGCCCATGACAACCGTCCCCAAGGCCATGACACCTGGCCCATGACAACCGTCCCCCAGGCCATGACACCTGGCCCATGACAACCGTCCCCCAGGCCATGGCACCTGGCCCATGACAACCGTCCCCCAGGCTATGACACCTGGCCCATGACAACCGTCCCCCAGGCCATGGCACCTGGCCCATGACAACCGTCCCCCAGGCCATGACACCTGGCCCATGACAACCGTCCCCGAGGCCATGACAACTGTCCCCGAGGCCATTACACCTGGCCCATGACAACCGTCCCCCAGGCCATGACACCTGGCCCATGACAACCGTCCCCGAGGCCATGACAACCGTCCCCCAGGCCATGACACCTGGCCCATGACAACCGTCCCCCAGGACATGACACCTGGCCCATGACAACCGTCCCCGAGGCCATGAAAACCGTCCCCCAGACCATGACACCTGGCCTATGACAACCGTCCCCGTGGCCATGACAACCGTCCCCCAGGCCATGACACCTGGCCCATGACAACCGTCCCCGAGGCCATGACAACCGTCCCCCAGGCCATGACACCTGTCCCATGACAACCGTCCCCGAGGCCATGACAACCGTCCCCCAGGCCATGACACCTGGCCCATGACAACCGTCCCCGAGGCCATGACAACTGTCCCCGAGGCCATGACACCTGGCCCATGACAACCGTCCCCCAGGCCATGACACCTGTCCCATGACAACCGTCCCCGAGGCCATGACAACCGTCCCCCAGGCCATGACACCTGGCCCATGACAACCGTCCCCCAGGACATGACACCTGGCCCATGACAACCGTCCCCGAGGCCATGAAAACCGTCCCCCAGACCATGACACCTGGCCCATGACAACCGTCCCCCTGGCCATGACACCCGTCCCCCAGGCCGTGACACCCGGCCCATGACAACCGTCCCCAAGGCCATGACACCTGGCCCATGACAACCGTCCCCGAGGCCATGACAACCGTCCCCCAGGCCATGACACCTGGCCCATGACAACCGTCCCCCAGGCCATGACACCTAGCCCATGACAACCGTCCCCTAGGCCATGACACCTGGCCCATGACAACCGTCCCCGAGACCATGACAACCGTCCCCCAGGCCATGACACCTGGCCCATGACAACCGTCCCCCAGGCCATGACACCTAGCCCATGACAACCGTCCCCCAGGCCATGACACCTGGCCCATGACAACCGTCCCCGAGGCCATGACAACCGTCCCCCAGGCCATGACACCTGGCCCATGACAACCGTCCCCCAGGCCATGACACCTGGCCCATGACAACCGTCCCCCAGGCCATGACACCTGGCCCATGACAACCGTCCCCGAGGCCATGACAACCGTCCCCCAGGCCATGACACCTGGCCCATAACAACCGTCCCCGAGGCCATGACAACCGTCCCCCAGGCCATGACACCTGGCCCATGACAACCGTCCCCGAGGCCATGACAACCGTCCCCCAGGCCATGACACCTGTCCCATGACAACCGTCCCCGAGGCCATGACAACCGTCCCCCAGGCCATGACACCTGGCCCATGACAACCGTCCCCGAGGCCATGGCAACTGTCCCCGAGGCCATGACACCTGGCCCATGACAACCGTCCCCCAGGCCATGACACCTGGCCCATGACAACCGTCCCCGAGGCCATGACAACCGTCCCCCAGGCCATGACACCTGGCCCATGACAACCGTCCCCCAGGACATGACACCTGGCCCATGACAACCGTCCCCGAGGCCATGAAAACCGTCCCCCAGACCATGACACCTGGCCCATGACAACCGTCCCCCAGGCCATGACACCCGTCCCCCAGGCCATGACACCCGTCCCCCAGGCCATGACACCCGGCCCATGACAACCGTCCCCAAGGCCATGACACCTGGCCCATGACAACCGTCCCCCAGGCCATGACACCTGGCCCATGACAACCGTCCCCCAGGCCATGGCACCTGGCCCATGACAACCGTCCCCCAGGCCATGACACCTGGCCCATGACAACCGTCCCCCAGGCCATGGCACCTGGCCCATGACAACCGTCCCCCAGGCCATGACACCTGGCCCATGACAACCGTCCCCGAGGCCATGACAACTGTCCCCGAGGCCATGACACCTGGCCCATGACAACCGTCCCCCAGGCCATGACACCTGGCCCATGACAACCGTCCCCGAGGCCACGACAACCGTCCCCCAGGCCATGACACCTGGCCCATGACAACCGTCCCCCAGGACATGACACCTGGCCCATGACAACCGTCCCCGAGGCCATGAAAACCGTCCCCCAGACCATGACACCTGGCCTATGACAACCGTCCCCGAGGCCATGACAACCGTCCCCCAGGCCATGACACCTGGCCCATGACAACCGTCCCCGAGGCCATGACAACCGTCCCCCAGGCCATGACACCTGTCCCATGACAACCGTCCCCGAGGCCATGACAACCGTCCCCCAGGCCATGACACCTGGCCCATGACAACCGTCCCCGAGGCCATGACAACTGTCCCCGAGGCCATGACACCTGGCCCATGACAACCGTCCCCCAGGCCATGACACCTGGCCCATGACAACCGTCCCCGAGGCCATGACAACCGTCCCCCAGGCCATGACACCTGGCCCATGACAACCGTCCCCCAGTACATGACACCTGGCCCATGACAACCGTCCCCGAGGCCATGAAAACCGTCCCCCAGACCATGACACCTGGCCCATGACAACCGTCCCCCAGGCCATGACACCCGTCCCCCAGGCCATGACACCCGGCCCATGACAACCGTCCCCAAGGCCATGACACCTGGCCCATGACAACCGTCCCCCAGGCCATGACACCTGGCCCATGACAACCGTCCCCCAGGCCATGGCACCTGGCCCATGACAACCGTCCCCCAGGCCATGACAGCTGGCCCATGACAACCGTCCCCCAGGCCATGGCACCTGGCCCATGACAACCGTCCCCCAGGCCATGGCACCTCTACAGTGTTAATGTCCACCAAGTGATCAGAGGTCAGCTCATGCGAATTTCATCTTGCTTCTGCTAATCTTATAATTGTAGCCTGATAGCCTTCAAACGAGCCGCAAGTTTAAGGAGCTGTTTGGTAGAGAGCCTGGGGCTATCTACTTGTGGGCGGAGTTAGCTACTAGGTTCCCAATATATACTCAGAGAGCTGTCGATTCGAGAGCATAGGAGGATAAGCAATAGGAGAACCGCCAGCGGAGCAGAACAGAGGACAGCCTAGCCAGGGAGGCTCTCAGCCGGCGGGGCGGGACAGTCTCTGTCAACCACAGACCCCCCCCCCCCTCCTCCCTCTCTCTCCAGCTATAGGCAGACACTTGGTGAGTTGAGCATGAAAGGTGACTTAGTCGTGTTTACAAGTGTTGTGTGATGATCAGGGGCAGACAGTTGTTGGGTTCTCGAATTCTTGGATGATGATTCACTTTGCATATTAATCTTGAACATTAAGTATAATTGCTTAATTTGTGATACTTATTATGTGAAATATAATAGATGAATTTATTATTTAAATTGTCTTTAACTTTGTTCCCTAGAGTTTTTGAGTTGAGGTGAGAAAGCCTCTGCAGTTACTGGTTTCATGATTTTAATGAGTACATGATACAGATGGAACATACTAATAATGACCTCTTGATAACATCTTTGAGAATATTGTGATACGGACAAGTTCCATTCCTTGTCTTGTAGGTACAGACAAATGAATGGATGGTGGCAGAATTTATTCTTCTACTTCTGTTATCTACTTTTCTACTTCTACCTATCTACTCTTCTACTTCTGCTATCTACTTTTCTACTTCTACCTATCTACTCCTCCCCCTCCACCCCTCTCCAAACTCTCCCTTTCAACTGACGACCCTCCTCGCTCCTCCCACCTCTACCTCTCTCACCCCACACCCTCACTAATTACTTCATTATTCATCTCTTCTCTTTCGTTTCTCTTATAGGTTTGTGGCCGTGAAATGTGTTCTAGAGTTCTCTAGAGATACGGGTAGCTGATCAAGTTATGGCGCCTTGTTGTCAGTGCATCTTGGTAATCGAATACCTAGGTTACGAGGTGTTGAAGGAGAGAGAGGCTGCCGTAGGGACTCTGGGGGGTGCTCTAGAATAGTTAGCTAAACTGAGGGCGGGATAACGGACTAAAGAGAGCTGTTTCCCCCGGCCTCGTTAGTTAACTGGGGGTGGAATAATGGACTAATGAGAGCTATTTCCCCCACCCTCCCCCCGTTACAGAGCAACACTGAACATGGCCTCACAGCAACACGGAACATGGCCTCACAGCAACACGGAACATGGCCTCACAGCAACACGGAACATGGCCTCACAGCAACACGGAACATGGCCTCACAGCAACACGGAACATGGCCTCACAGCAACACGGAACATGGCCAGAGGAGCAACACGGAACATGGCCTCACAGCAACACGAAACATGGCCTCACAGCAACACGGAACATGGCCTCAGGAGCAACACGGAACATGGCCTCACAGCAACACGAAACATGGCCTCACAGCAACACGGAACATGGCCTGAGAAGCAACACGGAACATGGCTTGAGGAGCAACACGGAACATGGCTTGAGGAGCAACACGGAACATGGCCTGAGGAGCAACACGGAACATGACCTCACAACACAACAACTTTAATCCTAAAATGTTCTCTATATGAGGCATCAATATTTGAGCAATAATTAGGAGCGGCAAGAGAAGAGTGTCATACATCCGGTAGAGATTGAAGGCTGCTTTGGGTCACAACACCAGCTTCAGACCACATGTCTAATGTTTAAAGTTGATCAGTTTCACACGTCACTGGTACTAGCCGATCTATATATTTTAAAAACCATAGCTGTGATTCCCGTCTCAAATCAAATACAAAATTTATTACCAGAAAAATATAATCTGAGTGACTTGTTGATATTGATGAAAGTTAAAATAATAGTATGTGTTACGGCCAGTTTGAGGCAGTAACCGGGTTCTTTCTGCCTATGGAGCCTAAGAGGCTCTTCTTCTATGATCCTACCCCAAGTCTATGGTAAGTTCTCCATAATTGGCGGTAGCAAGTAATAGTGCATGGAATAAAGAGAGGTAAACAAGAAACAATAACACCTTCACCAATATATTATCATTCGAAGTATAACTACATTATGTACACAGTGTCGCTTTCACCCAGGACACTCAATATATCTGCAGTGTTCTTCAAATCCCGGTGAGTTCCCTATCTTCAAGTATACGTTGTCCACGTTCAGTGGTAATCACCGGCGAGTTCCCCTTCCTCAACATGGGCCAATCCACACACTGTATCACCACGGTGTCTCAATACCCCACATCTGCTCTCCAGAAACACCCTGGCAGAGGGCTTCAGCAACGCGCTGACAGGGGTCACATATAATACGTCAAGGGGTCACCATTAACACCTGGCACAAGTCTATACTCTGGTAGTACTTCTCAGCAGACGGCCAATACTGTCGTCTTGTAACTCCTCTCGTCCTAATCCCGGGTACGTCGGTCCACAGAATATCACTGTACTAGTACAACAGCTAACACACTGTCTACTGCTGACAGCAGTCACTTGTCCTCTCACAGGAACAAGACAGGAGTTCGGGACTGCTCGAGGTGGACTACCTTTCACAGCATAATAGACTTCATGTCACTTCTGTGGACATAATAGTCATTAGCCAGACAGAAAGATTACTGGAAGTACATAGGATGGCAGGCTTTCACCGAGGAAATACAAATGTTTACGGATGCTCAATCTAGATGGAGTTGATATCGTTACTTCACTCACCAGAGGGTATCATCATCGTCGACCTAATCTCCTTACTGAGGGATGAAACAAGAGCCTTTCACAGACACAGCTTCACAGACACCACGCTTCTGCCAACAGATGGCATTATCTTCGTTATACTTACTGCTTTGGAGTGGGAGTGCAGGTCCATGCATGGCGTCGATATCATCACATCTAACTCGATAGAAAGAGTTGATATCGTAACAATTTGCTAAATTGAAATAAGGTAACCAGTGAGTTTAGTGATGTGCTCCCGCAATATGATAACAGAAAGATGACAAAGTGTTCTTTGGAAGATTTCTAGGCGTTGTACAGTGTTAGTCCACGTGAGATAATAATGACGTGCATGTTGTACAGTGTTAGTCCACGTGAGGTAATAATGACGTGCATGTTGTACAGTGTTAGTCCACGTGAGGTAATAATGACGTGCATGTTGTACAGTGTTAGTCCACATGAGATAATAATGACGTGCATGTTGTACAGTGTTAGTCCACATGAGATAATAATGACGTGCATGTTGTACAATGTTAGTCCACGTGAGATAATAATGACGTGCATGTTGTACAGTGTTAGTCCACATGAGATAATGACGTGCATGTTGTACAGTGTTAGTCCACGTGAGGAACTAATTACGTGCATGTTGTACAGTGTTACTCCACGTGAGGAACTAATGACGTGCATGTTGTACAGTGTTAGTCCACATGAGATAATGACGTGCATGTTGTACAGTGTTAGTCCACGTGAGGAACTAATGACGTGCATGTTGTACAGTGTTTGTCCACGTGAGGTATTAATTTTTGCATACATATATTTTTTATGCAGGGATATTCCTGTGTCGGCCTTACTGATGACTGGCCCCACTAAGTGTTACTTGTTGCTTGTTTCTGTTTTACTTCGGTGGAGTATGAGTACTTATGACTCGAATGGTAGCTTCAGTAGGATTTTACCCCATGTGTTTAACAACTTCTTCTGCTCTGTTGATTCTAAGTTGAAATCTTAATGGGTTTGTTACTGTTCACTGTGTAGGATAATGTTTCAGTGGTCTGTCGGGCATTTCTCCACAGTGCTGACATTTCCTCTCATCAACTGTAACCTGTAAGCTTATTTCTCATGCATATGGGTATCCAAGCCTGATGCGATGTAAGTGTACTTCTGTTATTTCATTGCTCCCTTTCATCAAAATAAGCGGGTTCATAGTTGGATGAATTTTTGTACCAACCCGCAGATCCTGATGTTGCCTCTGCTGTGTTGTGGTTACTGTACATCTTCTGCATTGTTCTATTTTAAATTACTTTCCTAGTCTGTGATAGACTCTGTGGTATGTAAATGTCTACATTTCATCTCTTAGTTTCAGGTTTTGCAGCTTTGTCTGCAATGTTATTTCCTGTTATTCCCACATGACTTGGCACCCAGTTGATACGTACCCAACGGTCTTGATGTTTGAGTGTTTGCATTAATGTTATGACATTTATTATCAGATGGATGTTGTCACGTATGTGTTTTTGTTGCAAAGTTTCAATGGCAGTTCTTGAATCTGTATGTATGATAACATGTTGAGATGGCTTTTGAATGGCGAGCATCTCTATTTGTAAACTTGAACACCCATTTGAGAGTCTTCAAATAACTAAAGAATTTCCTGCCTTAACTGCAGCTCCAGTTTGTTGTCCCAGCTGGTCTATTGATCCATTTGTGAAGTATGTGAAGCTAGTCATATGCCAAGTTTGCTTCTATATTCCTCTGTGCAATGTTGCATAGCAGATGAGGATTAGTCTGGTTCTTTTTTTCTTCAAGACCCATAATCATAAAGTCTGCTGGCAGCGATTCCCAGGGGGGCTTGCATAACGAAGCCTGCGTGTATTTCGTATTTCACCTCTCTCAGTAATTGTATTATATAAAATGTATCGATGGCGTTTATTGAACAATGGATATACCTGTTGTCATTGGAGGCTCTTCTGTCCCGAGTTAGTGCCCTAGTGATTATATCTTTAACTGAACTCATTCTTGGTCTAGTCAATATCTTGATCGGCACGCATGCAGCAATCGCTTTTACCCTTATTTCAATCGATGTTAGCTGGGTTTCTTGTCTTAGGTTCAGTTTTTTAGTCCATCTGGGAGCCCCTTTTATGACTCATATTGCATTATTTTGAATAACCTGAACGTTTGCCTACTGGCCTCGCCTCTGCATCCTCTTGCCATGGTCATATTCATCACCCTATTCTCTTTTCAGGTCATATTCATTACCATCACCATACAGCACCTCTGCATCCTCTTGACATTGTTATATTCATCACCTTTACCATTCAGCACCTCTGCATCATCTTGTCATGGTCGTATTCATCACTCTTTTTTCTTTTCAGGTCATATTCACCATCATCACCATACAGCTCTGCTGCATCCTCTTGTCATGGTCATATTCATCACTTTCACCACATAGCACCTCTGCATCCTCTTGTCATGGTCATATTTATCACCTTCACTACACAGCACCTCTGCATCCTCGTGTCATGGTCATATTTATCACCTTCACTACACAGCACCTCTGCATCCTCGTGTCATGGTCATATTTATCACCTTCACTACACAGCACCTCTGCATCCTGGAGTTCTGCTGTTTTGAACCCGTTAATTCTTCCATAAGCATGACTCTGATAATCTTCAAGGAATGCAGAATGATAACAATAAACGGATTTTCAAGTTTTGTGCGGGTTTACTGAGAGCGTCAGGGCGCTCCATAACTCCGTTGGACGGTCATTGCAGCAAGGTGCAGATATTTCGTTTGTTGCAGCCCATAATTTGCTACATGGCGCGAGGCAGGTATCTGGATTTCATGGAAAACTATAACATAAATACCACTGAGAACACAATTAACAAGTATGCTTTTATAATAACTGCCCAATGCATCACAGCTGACAGACCTAATGTCTTTTGGAAATGGACGTAATTGAACACTGTCGCAGGAATTACACAATTTTATCATAAGTTTAATGTCGTGATTGGATGTTGGGCTTCGGAAAGATTTTGTTCCTCCTGTCGTGTACTCGTGCGCCACTAAAATATTATCTGGCAATATTCCACGAAAGAACGTTACTTGGATAGATAATATTTGTATACCTCGCCAGGCGAGGTATCTCAAGCATCGACCGGCCCACTGTAAAGGTTTTTGCCATAAGAGATTGGTTGCTTTTGTGAGTCTGGTAATATTGTATAGGAAACTGTCCACTGTGTGAGGTCCCATTGTGAGCAGGACAGAGTAATGCTCCTTCGCCTCTAAATGTTTACAGAAAATTTGAAATAGATCTCCGAGAATAGAGGGTTGCAAACTGAAGTTAGAAATATGAATACTTAATCATCTATTCAAACCTTGTCCTATTTATAATAATGATAGTTAGTTATCAATGATGGTCAACAAATCACCTAAAGTTGAAGCCTCAGCGTCAGAACTATTGACCCGTTTCTTTCTGTCTCTATCAATATATATCTAAATATTTGCTTTATTCACTATTTCATCTCTCGGTTAATTTGCTTTGCATACAATTTTGTGTTGTTTAGATTCTTACAGCTGTTGGTATGTATTACTACGGGAGAAGCGGTCGAACTGCATATTAGGCAGTAAATATATTCACAAAAGTGAGGGAGACAAATCGCAAACATAATTATACCAGATTCATTAACATTATACTTGACCAGCCATTATAAATCAACGCCAAAAAAATGTCAACATAATTCGTTGCAACAACAACCCTATTGACAGTGAACAGAGGAAATAAGAACTTACTGCTTTGAGCTGGAACGTAATTTTACAGTATTGGTAAACGATTCTGTGAAAGTTGTTGGTTAAAAGGGAATAAACGACTGGAAGTTAGTTTTTGTGACGGCGTTTAATATCAGAAAGAAAGCCTTTAAACAGCCGATTCACTGGTGTTTGCGTTGGACTTGGGCGTTGTACAAAGTTCGGTGATACGGCAAAACTTGCATAAGTGCCTGGGTATCCGAGGTGCTCTCCTCTCTCTGACTTTATTACCTTTCTAATGTTTGGAGGAGTTCCTCCCTCATCCTCTCCAGGTCTTACTATTATGAATCCTCCCCATTCCATCTTGACGGAGTCCTTCCCATTCTCTCATAATTGTTGCCTCCCCATCCTCTTATAATAGGTACCTCCCCCATCCTATCATAATGGGTGCCTCCCCATCCTCTCATAATAGGTGCCTCTCCCATTCTCTCATAATTGTTGCCTCCCCATCCTATCAAAATTGGTGCCTCCCCATCCTATCATAATAGGTGCCTCCCCATCCTATCATAATGGGTGCCTCCCCATCTTCTCATAATGGGTGCTTCCCCATCCTCTCATAATGGGTTCCTCCCCATCTTATCATAATGGGTGCCTCCCCATCCTCTCATAATAGGTGCCTCCCCATCCTCTCATAATGGGTGCCTCCCATCCTATCATAATGGGGTCCTTCCCATCCTCTCATAATGGGTGCCTCCCCATCCTCTCATAATAGGTGCCTCCCCATCCTCTCATAATGGGTGCCTCCCATCCTATCATAATGGGTGCCTTCCCATCCTCTCATAATGGGTGCCTCCCATCCTATCATAATGGGTGCCTTCCCATCCTCTCATAATGGGTGTCTCCCCATCCTCTCATAATAGGTGCCTCCCCATCCTATCATAATGGGTGCCACCCATTCTATTATGATGGGTGCTTCGCTACCCTCTACATACTAATACACATCCTCACAGTTGGTTACCAAACCACTTGGGTTGTATGGCAGAGTGACGGTCTCACTTCATGCAGGTCGGCGTTCAATCCCCGACAGTCTAAATGGTTGGTTCCCAGTCCCATCCCAAATCCTTAACCTAATCCTTTCCAAGTGATATGGTCGTAGTGAATTAGTGTTTTCTCCTGATAGTTGCCTCTTCCTCTCACAGAACAGCAGAAGACAGTAAATATGACCAAGAGGGCTGTGATGTAAACAGCGTCCCTTGTCAGTGCCATGTGTAATATCCGAGCCACAAACAGTCACCACATATTACTAGCATCAGTTCGTGTATCGGTTCGAATATCAATTAGAAAATCAGTTACAGATTCAGTAAAAAGTAGATTAACTCATGATCCAGTAAGGAACCTTCAGTTCCTCTTTTGTTTCTACTAATATAACGAGTCTTTAGCATTTTATTGACTTTTATGTATAGTTTTCGATAACCTTTACAAGAAATCAACTTCAAAGACTGACTTTGTGGAGTACGCTTCTGTTAAGCTAAATTTTGTGAGGAGAGATCAATGTGTTGCGTGAGACGGATTATGTCAGTTTATGTATAATACACCGACAGTTTATGGATAATATTCAATCAGTTTATGTATAATACACCGACAGTTTATGGATAATATTCAAACAGTTTAGGGATAATACACCGACAATTTATGGATAATACACCGCCGGTTTGAGATACTACATCGTCAGTTTATGGATAATACACCGACCGTTTATGGATAATACATCAACAGTTTATGGATAATAAACAAAGCGTTTCGGGATAATTCAATGACAGTTTAGTGGTAATACAAGAAGTCAGAAAGGAGACAAATCGTGAATTGATTTTCAGATCCGATTGGGCACTGCCATGCCGACTCGACTGCTGGGAGCCAATTTGTGAGAAAAGCGGTTGATTAGGAGCGTGAATTCGCCTGGCTAGATGGTGGGGTAGGATGGTGGTCCGGTCTCTCCAGGGGCCTCTTTCCCTCACCCACCTCCCAGGGCGAGCCTGAGCGACTTGTGCCCAAACCTAACGTTTTTTTCACGATGTATCCGAAGGCTGTGGCGTTAGAACTAGGCATCAATAGGGGGGTCACCACTTATGAATGGTACAGAGGATGATTGTTCAATAGATTAAAACAAAAAAAATACACTGGTGAAAGGAATATGAACTTTTTGGAGTATTTTATAGCATGAGCAAAAAATTCCTGATTTGGCCCAGGGTGTTACGAGAGTACTAAGGCATCAATATGGGGGTCCCTACTTATGAATGGTTCAGAGGGTGAATGTTCAATAGATTAAAACAAAACAAAAACACAGTTGAAAGGGAATATAGAAGTTTTTGGAGTATTTTAATGATGCGATGACTGAATAGTATAGTGAGCCCTTGACACAGTTCCAGTTTCTGTAATGGCCAGAGATGGGATGAGGGATCCGGGTGGTTCCTGACCAATCAGGTGACATATTCCTTATTTGTCGCGGGGTGTCACGTGACCTGACGTCGTCAATAGGGGCCCCCTACATACGCAACCCATTCTCGCACTTTCTTATAATCAATATTGGCTTATTAATAAGTGCATATGTGGCATACTAATTTATTGTGAATATTTGAGTTTACCTTGAAACACTGAATAGAAAACACCGACCTAATCTAACCTTCTTAGTATGTTAAGATAAGCATCTTATTGCTTCTTAATTACAATTAGTACTTAATCTATACCTATATTGATATTACAGTTTTATAAAAAATAATAAAACAAAACCAAAATCTATATAAATAAAAATGAAAAAGTTTGTTTGTTCAAAATCGCTAATCTCCGAAAGTTCTTCACCGATTGCTTTGAAATTTTCACACAACGTTCCATTCGCATCCGGCCAGGTTTTTATGTACATACTATATAGATATCACGTCTGTGACGGATAAAAAAAATGCTTTTTCTGGAAAACTGTGTTTTTCATGTGTTTTTTCCATGTGAAGGAAATCTTTGAAACCTTTTTACCGATTGTTTTGAAATTTTGACACAGCGTTGCATTGGAATAGGCGCGTCTTTTTATATATCTAATATATACATGCCTTACCTGTGACAGAAAAAACATGCTTTTTTGAAAAACAGCGCCATCTGTTGGACATAAGGGCAACACATGCTGTAATCTCAAAAAGTTCTTCACCGATTGCTTTGAAATTTTGATACAACGTTGCATTGGAATAGGCGCGTCTTTTCATATACCTACTATATCGATGCCACCCCTGTGACAGATAAAAACATGCGTTTTGAAAAACAGCGCCATCTGTTGCACATAATAGCAACATGCACGCAATACTATATATGTCACGAATTCCATTTCAATGTTTCCGATTGCATTAATATATTTTATTTTCATAGATTTCTATACATTTTCTTTGTTATTGAATTATTATGTGTGACATTGTGTTGGAATTGATCTGTGATGTTTACCATACCATTCATTTCGTAAATATAAGTATAGATGCCACACCTGTGACAGGTAAAACTATGCTTTTTCTTGAATAACAGCGCCATCTGTTGCATGTAAGAGCAACACACATGCTATACTAAATATGTTACAATTTTATTTCAATGTTTCTGATTGCATATACAAATTGAACTTTCATGGATTTTGATTTCTTTTCATTTTGATTTAATTATTTTGTGTGAATTGCATTGTAAATGAGCTGTGTTGTTTACCATACCGTTCATTTCGTGTATATAGTTTATTTTTTCATTTATTCATTACAATTTTTAACTGTTTTTCTTATATTTCAGTGATGGGAACATCAGATCACTTGATGTTCCCAATTTTCTGATGGGAACATCATACCATTTCGAAAGGCATCGGACGAGGGAGTGGGGAATGGTGGGGATGACGAGGGAACGGAAGTGAGAGATGGTGTGGATGACGAGGTGACAAGGGAGGGGGTAATGATGGGGAAGGAAACGCTTGCCCGAAACGCTTTGCGTAATAGTGGCTTTAGGCATTGTATGTACTAGCTATACCTATAAGTTAAACAATCCTTGTAAATATTTATTGTATGTATGTACCTTACCTAAATAAAATTGTATTGTATTGTATTGTAAGGACAAGGGGACGGAGGGGAGTGTGGGATGGTGTAGTGTGGAATGGTGGGGAGAACGAGGGGAGGGTGGAGTGGGGAATGGTTTGAAAGTCGAAAAGACGGGTGTGGGGGGGAATGGTGAGGAGGACTGGGGGACAGGGAAGGTTTGGCTCAGCAACACACATGCATGGCTGAGCCACAGCAACGCGTGGTCGGGTACTGCTAATTTTTAAATAAAACTGAAAAAGAAATTCTTAATATTAAAACGGGTCTTTAGCAAATCTGTAATAAGAGTTTGTACCTTAAAAACGAAATATAACTTGGCATATATCATATATGTTCGTATTAATCAGCCAAATAGTGACCATAAGCAATAAGTCATATGTGTACTGTTTTGTGCGAGAGCGGGTTGATATACGAGTGACTCAGTGGGGTCAAGGTTCCTTACAAGGAACAAGTTGGATATTTAGGTGTAGTAAGCTTATCTTGAATTTACATGATATTAAGGGGGTACATTGACATGCAAGGCGAACCATTGAACAGGGTATGCATGTGAGAGGGGTCATATTAGGCTTTAAAGAAGTTTAAATAGTTTTAATGAGTCCTGTGTGTTTGATGGTGGGTAAATGTTCAGTCAATAAGTCTCGTGTTTTTAATCTGAATAAGGGAGGGGCCTCGTAGCCTGGTGGATAGCACGCAGGACTCGTAATTCTGTGGCGCGGGTTCGATTCCCGCACGAGGCAGAAACAAATGGGCAAAGTTTCTTTCACCCTGAATGCCCCTGTTACCTAGCAGTAAATAGGTACCTGGGAGTTAGTCAGCTGTCACGGGCTGCTTCCTGGGGGTGGAGGCCTGGTCGAGGACCGGGCCGCGGGGACACTAAAGCCCCGAAATCATCTCAAAATAACCTCAAAAATAAAAAAGGGGTCCTAGTTTACGTTCTAGTCGTAAAATGAGTTCCTTAGTATATTTCCTATGGAAAATGAACTTTCAATACTTCATTATAATTCATTATTATATAATGTACCTGCATTATAATTTAAAAATGAGGCCAAGAAAGACATTTTTATATGTGAGAAGTCAGGTTATCTTGAGATGATTTCGGGGCTTTAGTGTCCCTGCGGCCCGGTCCTCGACCAGGCCTCCACTCCCAGGAAGCAGCCCGTGACAGCTGACTAACACCCAGGTACCTATTTACTGCTAGGTAACAGGGGCATAGGGTGAAAGAAACTCTGCCCATTGTTTCTCGCCGGCGCCCGGGATCGTACTCGGGACCACAGGATCACAGTCCAGCGTGCTGTCCGCTCGGCTCCCATGGTTGAAACTATTTATTCCAGTAACCCCCTTTGGCTTTTGCGCTGTTTTTTGTAGATAATGTAAAAATTCCAGTTTCTGTGGAATTCAGTTGAATACTGGTGAAAAAGGCATTCTTGCATTTTTATTGTTCTAAGGTGTTTATAGATATATTTGTGGGGCCCCAAATTAGTTTTTAATATGGAAAATAGCATCAAATATATGTCGATCTTTTGTAATAAACATTAAAATAATTGACATTAGCTGCGATATTTTATAGAATACAAAAAAAAAAAAAATGCTAAATACCAGGGCCTCAGCCATGTTGTGTTTGGTTTGACATCCTACACTTGCATTAAACACTTGTAAATACACTATGAAGGCCAAATAGTTGTGTTTTTGATCTCAACAATTTAATACATATTAGAATTCTGTGCATATTCCGTAATAAATTGTACATATGAAACATCACAATAGATCACAGCTATTGTGATGGGGGCCCCAATAACTCATGTAATGCATCTTCTGTTGCCATATCATGCTTTTTGCTGTCATACCTAAAAATAATTAAATGTCGAATCCATCAGTCACCTTTGATGCAAGGCTAAATAAAACCCTTTTCGCTTGACTTATGTCAAGCGCAAAGGGTTTTTGAAAATAATAGACCTCTACCTTTTAAAAAGTGAGAAGATGAATTCATTTTTGGCATTCCTGTCATTACTCTAGAAGTTTTAATGACAGCACGTGCTTAAAGAAACTCGCTTGCAAAATCTCATACACAAACAAACTCATTTTTTTTGTTTTAACTTACACAAATTAACACAGGGCTTTCACATTCGCGCAAAATACTTAGTCCCCCATTAAATTTTAATACTTTCACATTCTTACTGTACTTTAATTGCCAAAGCTTTCCAAACCAGCACTGGGTGGTTAGACATACGTAGAATCAGGGAAGAAAAGTTTCTGCTTCAATATAAAAACAAAACCAACTCTTGACTAAACAACAAGCATTAAGTTTTTAGTACATCTAATATTCCCATCTCCCTGGATTATTTTTTTAAAATTAAGCTGGGAAATAATCTTCATCAGAGATAAACTGTATTTATTTCAAATAATAGGTCAAATAGAGTCAGTTTCTCATTGGTATTATATTTACCTTATAAAGCGTTTCCATAAAAATGAATTGCCATTGCGCATTATAATTGTTTTATAATAAATATTGCATAAATACTTACGGTATTTCCTAAACAAAAAATTATTTTAATGAGTGAGGTTTGGAAGGCTTTATTATTAAGAGCACCACTAACTTTCTAGTCAATACAACGTAGAGAAGTATTTTCTCCTTAGGATGTATATTATTTTGTACGAGTTTCATTCGGTATAACATTACCAAGGTTTTCAAAACTCTGGCTACTAATTTTTTGAAAGTTTTCAATCGCACAGAAGGAATATATCTCGCTTTCTTTCTCTCTCTCTCTCTTTCTCTCTCCATCCCATCCCAAATGTTTCCTTATTCACTTTGGTGCAGAGCAACCTTCGTGCAAGCTCTGGTTCAGTTCCCAACGTCCAAGCGCTATTGGACATTGCAAATTTCTCTAAATAATGCACTATCTTAGTTGTCCCTCTTATTATAAAGATTTTAATCTCTTTTTAACCTTTGAGTGCTAGTTCTCAAAAGGTGTTTTACCTCAGAAAGAAAGAGAGAGAGATTCTATTTTTGTCAATATTCGTGCGGAATGCTGAGCAACCTACATGCAGACCCCTAGTTCAGTTCCCAACGTCCAAACTATTTGCCATAGCAAATTTCACTATATGAGGCAGTGTCTTGGCCCCCCTCCCCCCTGACCAACTATTTTAGGCAGTAACTAAGCAATTGCAATCCATCCAGCCGGGGACTGCGGGAATAATGTTTTGTTCTTAGGAGCATTATAACCTCTTCCTGTATTTTCATTCCCTCACACATTTGAGTATTTGTTCGCCCCCCCCCCCAAAAAAAAAATACTGTTCAAGAAAATACGAGCTTATTTATACAAATTTATGGATATAAAAAGAAAAAATAACTCGACATTTGTACAATTTTTATTTACATAAATAAATAAGTCTCTATGCCTTTTTTGTTATCTTAGGAAATAATCGAGTGAAGGACATGCGAAATGGTGCATCTGCAAATAGGGCAGTTTCTCATAGATACGAGATAACTACCGCACGTTAGCATATGTCTGCAGGGCAGCAGTATGACACTCACTGTATTATTAAAGCACACCTTGCTTAAAATATCATCGACCCAAGACGTTGGCGTAGATGTGTTCATCACGGTTTCAACATGGGATACCGCATCAAAGTCTGTGGCCTCTTCGTCAGTTTCGACAGCAGGCCCAGAAACGTCCACATCCATTTCATTAGCGACAATAGTCGTCTCTTCCGCTTCTGTTTCAAGAGGAGAAGGCAAAGCCCGCTCATTGTTCCAACAATGTCGAAATCCATTTCATTAGCTGAGGCGACTGTTTCTATAGTAGAGGGCGTGGATTGCCATGCCAGGTCGGCAGGCTCTACCCTACCTTCCACATCCTCATGATGAATTCCCCTTAAACCTACTTCGGCTTTAGTTCTCTCTTGCATATACCACAACATTAATTCTATAAGTCTACCCTCCGTAAGAAACGGCAATAAATCTTTTGTGCTTTAGAATATGACATGTTCATTATCAAATTTCCCGCATGTTCACTGTGTTCATTAGCTTTCTTATATGTTTTCTGCGTTCTTTGTCATATTCTCATAATGCTCTTCACAAGTTCATCACCTTCTTTGACATGTTCTTTGTCATGTTCCCCACATGTTTTCTGTGTTCACCACATTCTCTTAAATGTTCTTTGTTCTTTTAAACCATTTGTTTTCTATTATTCAGTAACTAGTTCTTTGCCAAAATACTATTATCCACATTACAGTTCGCCAACAAGTTTAGTCAGTCACCCAGTTTTATTTGCAAAAAACTACATCAGTGTAATTCTCTTTATCAACTTAATATTTCTTACCGACGCTGTTCTTAAATAAATCTGCACTTTATTCAGTACTAAATGCACCAAGAAAAGCATTTCTTGTCATTTCTTCACTAAAAATTACTTTTCAATTAACTGATTTATACACGTTCATCATCTTTTTCTTGTCAAGTGTAGCTTCGTTCAATACTTTCTTAACTAACAGTATACTACTTAGAGTTCAAAAATAGTCAAAGGGAATCTCCCAACACTGTTCTTAACTAAAATTTTGTGTTGTTAAGTAAGAAAAAATAGTCAAGGACACTCTTCGAGACATCAAAGACTCTTCGGGACACCAAAGTTACTCTTCGTTACACCAAAAGACTCAATCAAAGACATTAATAATGTACTCAAAGACACCAATGACACAGTCAAACATATCAATAACACAATCAAGGACACCAATAAGACACATTCAAAGATGTCAAAATACAACTTTTGTCCTCAAAAATTATTCTCAGAGACATCAAAAGTTATTCTCAGTCATCAAAGTTAATCTCAGATTTATCAAAGTTATTCTCAGAGCCATCAAGGTTATTCTCAGAGTGATCAAAAGTAATCTCTAAGTCACCTTCGTTCATCAAAGTTGTTTTCTAAGACATCTTTGTTCGTCAAAGTTATTCTCTAACTCACCTTCGTTCATCAAAAGTTATTCTCAGAATCATCAAAAGTTATTCTCAGAGCTATCAAAAAGTTAATCTCAGTCATAAAAGTTGTTTTCTAAGACATCAAAGTTATTCTCTGAGTCATCAAAAGTTATTCTCAGAGCCATCAAACGTTAATCTCAAAGAAGTCAAAATACTACTCATGTCCTCAAAAGTAATTCTAAGAACCATCAAAAGTTAGTCTCAGTCATCAAAGTTGTTCTCTAAGACATTTAAGTTATTCATAGAGTCATCAACAGCTATTCTCAGTCACCTTCGTTCATCAATGTTGTTCTCGAAGACATCTTCCTTCATCAAAGCCCTTCTCTAAGACTTCAACGATGTTCTCTAAGACATCAATGTTGTTCTCTAAGACATCTTCAAGCATTAAATAACACTCCCAAATGCAACTAGTTCCGGTTTTCATATCAAACTTACACTTCTGTTAAATATATTTTCTTGGTCACTTTATCTTAAAATTGTTCTCTGAACATCACTGTATAACCCTACCTAACATAACTTACCCAAACCTAACCTAACCTAAACTTTCCTAACCTAACCTATGCTAACATAACCAAAGCTAACTTAACTAACCTAACCTAACTTACCCAAACCTAACCTAACCTAACTTAACTAACGTAACCTAACCTAATCTAACGTAACTAAACCTAACCTATCCTAACCTACCCAAACCTAACCTAACATAACTTAACCTAACCAAACATAACTAAACTTAACTAGCCTAACATAACTTCCTTAACCGAACCTAACTTACCCAAACCTAACCTAACTTAACTAACCTAATCTAACTTAACTAAACCTAACCTAACCTACCTTAACCTAACGTAACTTAACCTAACCTAACTAAACTAGCCTAACCTAACATAACTTACTTAACCAAACCACCCTAACCTACCCAAACCTAACCTAATGTAAATTAACCTAACCTAATTTAACTAAACTTAACTAGCCTAACATACCTTATTTAACCGAACCTAGCTAACCTAACCTAACTTACCCAAACCTAACCTACCTAAACTAATCTAACCTTATCCAACTTAACTAAACCTAACCTAACCTAACCCAATCTAACATAACCTAACCTAACCCAACCTAACCTAACCTAACCTAACAAAACTTACCCAACCTAATGTAACTTACCTAACCTAACGTAACTTAATTTACTTACCCAAACCTAACTTAATCTGACTTATATAACCTAATGTAACTTACCTAACCTAACTTACCAAAACCTAACCTAACTTACCAAAACCTAACCTAACTTACCCAAACCTAACCTAACCTACCCTAACTAACCTAACCTAGCCTAATCTAACTTAACTAAACCTAACCTATCCTAACTTACCCAAACCTAACCTAATGTAACCTAACCTAACTAACATAACTTGCCTAAGCTAACCTAACATAACTTACCTAACCAAACTTACTTAGTCCACCTCTCCCAACCAGACAAGACCTAACTTACATAAATACTGCTGCTTGTCTTTATAGTGTTTTGTCAATGTCTCATATTCTATGTTCGTTATGAGAAAACGAGTCCTGGGACCCATCGCCATTTTCAGTAATTGGCATATTTTCGGTATAAAATGTCGTAATATGAAAATGAAAATAGTTGCAGAGAGTCAGAATTCGACTCAAAAATCACTCTCAGGAGTCAAATTTCCAACATTTCAGATATTTTGAAAACTTCAGGGGGGTTTGGCCAAAATATAACCCATCGCCGTTTTCATTATTTGGCATATTTTCGGTATAAAAAGTCGTAATTTGAAAATGAAAATAGATGCAGAGAGTCAGAATTCGATTAAAAAATTAATACTCAGGTGTCAAATTTTCGACATTTCAGATATTTTGAAAACTGCACGAGAGTTTGGGCAAAATATGACCCGTCGACGTTTTTAGTAATTGGCATATTTTCTGTATAAAAAGTCATAATTTGAAAATGAAAATAGTTGCAGAGAGTCAGAATTCAACTCAAAAATCACTCTCAGGAGTCAAATTTCCGACATTTCAGATATTTTGAAAACTGCAGGGGGGGTTTGGGCAAAATATGACCCATCGTTGTTTTCATTAGTTGGTATAGTTTCGATATAAAAACTCGTAATATCAAAATTAAAATAGGTGCAGAGAGTCAGAATTCGGCTCGAAAATCATACTCAGGAGTAAAATTTCCGACATTTCAGATATTTTGAAAACTACAGGAGGGGGGGGGGGTTGGTTGGTGAAAATATGACCCATCGCCATTTTCAGTAATTGGCATATTGTCGGTATAAAAATTCGTAATTTTAAAATGAAAATAGGTGTAGAGAGTCAGAATTCTGCTCGAAAATCACACTCAGGAGTCAAATTACAGACATTTCACATATTTTGAAAACTGCAGGGGGGGTTTGGGCAAAATATGACCCATCGCCGTTTTCAATAATTGGCATATTTTTGGTATAAAACGTCGTAATTTGAAAACGAAAATAGATGCAGAGAGTCAGAATTCTGCTCGAAAATCACACTCAGGAGTCAAATTTTCGACATTTCAGATATTTTAAAAACTGCAGGGGGGTTTGGGCAAAATATGACACATCGCTGTTTTCCGTAATTGGCATATTTTCGGTATAAAACCCGTAATTTGAAAATGAAAAGAGATGCAGAGAGTCAGAATTCGGCTAAACATCATACTCAGGAGTCAAATTTTCGACATTTCAGATATTTTGAAAACTGCAGGGGGGTTTGGGCAAAATATGATCCATCGCCGTTTTCCGAAATTGGCATATTTTCAGTATAAAATTTCGTAGTTTGAAAATTAAAAAAGGTGGAAAGAGCCAGTATTAGTCTCAAAAATCCCTTTCAGGCATCAAATTTCCGACATTTCAGATATTTTGAATTCTGCAGGGGTGTTTGGCCAAAATATGACCAATTGCTATTTTCAGTAACTGGCATATTTTCGGTATAAAAATTCGTAGTTTGAAAATGAATATAGGTGCAGAGAGTCAGAATTCGGCTCAAAAATCTCCTTCAGGCATCAAATTTCCGACATTTCAGATATTTTGAAAACTGCAGCGTGTTTGGGCAAAATATGACCCATCGCATTTTTCAGTAACTTGTATTTTTTCGGTATAAAAAGTCGTAATTTGAAAATGAAAATAAGAGGAGAGAATCAGAATTTGACTCAAAAAACATGCTCAGGAGTCAAATTTCTGTTTTTTCAGATATTTTGAAAACTTCAGGGGGGTTTGGGCAAAATATGACCCATCGCGGTTTTCAGTAATTGGCATATTTTCGGTATAAAAATTCGTAGTTTGAAAATGAAAATAAGTGCAGAGAGTCAGAATTTGGCTCAAAAAACTCCTTCAGGCAGCAAATTTTCGAAATTTCAGATATTTTGAAAACTGCAGCGTGTTTGGGCAAAATATGACCTATCGACTTTTTCAGTAACTGGTATTTTTTCGGTATAAAAAGTCGTAATTTGAAAATGAAAATAGGTGGAGAGAATCAGAATTTGACTCAAAAACCATGCTCAGGAGTCAAATTTCTGGTATTTCAGATATTTTGAAAACTGCAGGGCGGTTTGGGCAAAATATGACCCATCGCCGTTATCAGTAATTGGCATTGTTTCGGTATAAAGAGTCGTAAGTCGAAAATGAAAACAGATGCAAAGAGTCAAAATTCAGCTAAAAAATTTCGCTCAGGAGTCAAATTTCCGACAATTCAGATAATTTGAAAAATTCAGGGGAATTTAGACATAATATGACCCTTCGCCTTTCTCAGAAATTGACATATTTTCAGTATAAATAGTCGTAATATGAAAATGAAAATAAGTGCAGAGAGTTAGAATTCGGGTCAAAAAACACGCTCAGGAGACAAATTTCCGACATTTCAGATACTGTTAAAACTTCAGGGGGGTTTGGGCAAAATATGACCAATCACCGTTTTTAGCAATTGGCATATTTTCGGTATAAAAAAGTCGTAATTTTAAAATGAAAATTGGAGTGGAGAGTCCAAAATCTGCTAAAAAATTACGGTCAGGAGTCAAATTACCGACATTTCACTTGTTTTGAAAAATGCAGGGGGGTTTGGCCAAAATATGACCCATCGCGGTTTTCAGTAATTAGCATATTTTCGTTATAAATAGTCGTAATTTGAAAACGAAAATAGGTGCAAAGAGTCTAAATTCTGCTCAAAATTCACACTCAGTAGTTAAATTACAGACATTTCACTTGTTATGAAAAATGCAGGGAGTTTTGGGCAAAATATGACCCAGAGTTGTTTTCAGTAATTGGCATTTTTTTGGTAAAAAAAGTCGTAATTTGAAAATGAAAATAGATGCAGAGAGTCAGAATTTGGCTCAAAAATCATACTCAGGAGTCAAATTTTCGACATTTCAGATATTTTGAAAACTGCAGGGGGGTTTGGGCAAAATATGACCCGTCGACGTTTTTAGTAATTGGCATATTTTCTGTATAAAAAGTCATAATTTAAAAATGAAAATAGTTGCAGAGAGTCAGAATTCAACTCAAAAATCACTCTCAGGAGTCAAATTTCCGACATTTCAGATATTTTGAAAACTGCAGGGGGGGTTTGGGCAAAATATGACCCATCGTTGTTTTCATTAGTTGGTATAGTTTCGATATAAAAACTCGTAATATCAAAATGAAAATAAGTGCAGAGAGTCAGAATTCGGCTCAAAAATCATACTCAGGAGTAAAATTTCTGACATTTCAGATATTTTGAAAACTACAGGAGGGGGGGGGGGGGTTGGTTGGTGAAAATATGGCCCATCGCCATTTTCAGTAATTGGCATATTGTCGGTATAAAAAGTCGAAATTTTAAAATGAAAATAGGTGTAGAGTCAGAATTCTGCTCGAAAATCACACTCAGGAGTCAAATTACAGACATTTCACATATTTTGAAAATTGCAGGGGGGGTTTGGGCAAAATATGACCCATCGCCGTTTTCAATAATTGGCATATTTTCGGTATAAAAAGTCGTAATTTGAAAACGAAAATAGATGCAGAGAGTCAGAATTCTGCTCGAAAATCACACTCAGGAGTCAAATTTTCGACATTTCAGATATTTTAAAAACTGCAGGGGGGTTTGGGCAAAATATGACACATCGCCGTTTTCCGTAATTGGCATATTTTCGGTATAAAACCCGTAATTTGAAAATGAAAAGAGATGCAGAGAGTCAGAATTCAGCTAAACATCATACTGAGGAGTCAAATTTTCGACATTTCTGATATTTTGAAAACTGCAGGGGGGTTAGGGCAAAATATGATCCATCGCCGTTTTCCGTAATTGGCATATTTTCGGTATAAAACCCGTAATTTGAAAATGAAAAGAGATGCAGAGAGTCAGAATTCAGCTAAACATCATACTGAGGAGTCAAATTTTCGACATTTCTGATATTTTGAAAACTGCAGGGGGGTTTGGGCAAAATATGATCCATCGCCGTTTTCCGAAATTGGCATATTTTCAGTATAAAATTTCGTAGTTTGAAAATGAAAAAAGGTGGAAAGAGCCAGTATTAGTCTCAAAAATCACTTTCAGGCATCAAATTTCCGACATTTCAGATATTTTGAATTCTGCAGGGGTGTTTGGTCAAAATATGACCAATTGCTATTTTCAGTAACTGGCATATTTTCGGTATAAAAATTCGTTATTTGAAAATGAATATAGGTGCAGAGAGTCAGAATTCGGCTCAAAAATCTCCTTCAGGCATCAAATTTCCGACATTTCAGATATTTTGAAAACTGCAGCGTGTTTGGGCAAAATATGACCCATCGCATTTTTCAGTAACTTGTATTTTTTCGGTATAAAAAGTCGTAATTTGAAAATGAAAATAAGAGGAGAGAATCAGAATTTGACTCAAAAAACATGCTCAGGAGTCAAATTTCTGTTTTTTCAGATATTTTGAAAACTTCAGGGGGGTTTGGGCAAAATATGACCCATCGCGGTTTTCAGTAATTGGCATATTTTCGGTATAAAAATTCGTAGTTTGAAAATGAAAATAAGTGCAGAGAGTCAGAATTTGGCTCAAAAAACTCCTTCAGGCAGCAAATTTTCGAAATTTCAGATATTTTGAAAACTGCAGCGTGTTTGAGCAAAATATGACCTATCGACTTTTTCAGTAACTGGTATTTTTTCGGTATAAAAAGTCGTAATTTGAAAATGAAAATAGGTGGAGAGAATCAGAATTTGACTCAAAAACCATGCTCAGGAGTCAAATTTCTGGTATTTCAGATATTTTGAAAACTGCAGGGCGGTTTGGGCAAAATATGACCCATCGCCGTTATCAGTAATTGGCATTGTTTCGGTATAAAGAGTCGTAAGTCGAAAATGAAAACAGATGCAAAGAGTCAAAATTCAGCTAAAAAATTTCGCTCAGGAGTCAAATTTCCGACAATTCAGATAATTTGAAAAATTCAGGGGAATTTAGGCATAATATGACCCTTCGCCTTTCTCAGAAATTGACATATTTTCAGTATAAATAGTCGTAATATGAAAATGAAAATAAGTGCAGAGAGTTAGAATTCGGGTCAAAAAACACGCTCAGGAGACAAATTTCCTACATTTCAGATATTGTTAAAACTTCAGGGGGGTTTGGGCAAAATATGACCAATCACCGTTTTTAGCAATTGGCATATTTTCGGTATAAAAAAGTCGTAATTTTAAAATGAAAATTGGAGTGGAGAGTCCGAAATCTGCTAAAAAATTACGGTCAGGAGTCAAATTACCGACATTTCACTTGTTTTGAAAAATGCAGGGGGGTTTGGCCAAAATATGACCCATCGCGGTTTTCAGTAATTAGCATATTTTCGTTATAAATAGTCGTAATTTGAAAACGAAAATAGGTGCAATGAGTCTAAATTCTGCTCAAAATTCACACTCAGTAGTTAAATTACAGACATTTCACTTGTTATGAAAAATGCAGGGAGTTTTGGGCAAAATATGACCCATCGTTGTTTTCATTAGTTGGTATAGTTTCGATATAAAAACTCGTAATATCAAAATGAAAATAAGTGCAGAGAGTCAGAATTCGGCTCAAAAATCATACTCAGGAGTAAAATTTCTGACATTTCAGATATTTTGAAAACTACAGGAGGGGGGGGGGGGGGGTTGGTTGGTGAAAATATGGCCCATCGCCATTTTCAGTAATTGGCATATTGTCGGTATAAAAAGTCGAAATTTTAAAATGAAAATAGGTGTAGAGTCAGAATTCTGCTCGAAAATCACACTCAGGAGTCAAATTACAGACATTTCACATATTTTGAAAATTGCAGGGGGGGTTTGGGCAAAATATGACCCATCGCCGTTTTCAATAATTGGCATATTTTCGGTATAAAAAGTCGTAATTTGAAAACGAAAATAGATGCAGAGAGTCAGAATTCTGCTCGAAAATCACACTCAGGAGTCAAATTTTCGACATTTCAGATATTTTAAAAACTGCAGGGGGGTTTGGGCAAAATATGACACATCGCCGTTTTCCGTAATTGGCATATTTTCGGTATAAAACCCGTAATTTGAAAATGAAAAGAGATGCAGAGAGTCAGAATTCAGCTAAACATCATACTGAGGAGTCAAATTTTCGACATTTCTGATATTTTGAAAACTGCAGGGGGGTTTGGGCAAAATATGATCCATCGCCGTTTTCCGTAATTGGCATATTTTCGGTATAAAACCCGTAATTTGAAAATGAAAAGAGATGCAGAGAGTCAGAATTCAGCTAAACATCATACTGAGGAGTCAAATTTTCGACATTTCTGATATTTTGAAAACTGCAGGGGGGTTTGGGCAAAATATGATCCATCGCCGTTTTCCGAAATTGGCATATTTTCAGTATAAAATTTCGTAGTTTGAAAATGAAAAAAGGTGGAAAGAGCCAGTATTAGTCTCAAAAATCACTTTCAGGCATCAAATTTCCGACATTTCAGATATTTTGAATTCTGCAGGGGTGTTTGGTCAAAATATGACCAATGGCTATTTTCAGTAACTGGCATATTTTCGGTATAAAAATTCGGTTTTTGAAAATGAATATAGGTGCAGAGAGTCAGAATTCGGCTCAAAAATCTCCTTCAGGCATCAAATTTCCGACATTTCAGATATTTTGAAAACTGCAGCGTGTTTGGGCAAAATATGACCCATCGCATTTTTCAGTAACTTGTATTTTTTCGGTATAAAAAGTCGTAATTTGAAAATGAAAATAAGAGGAGAGAATCAGAATTTGACTCAAAAAACATGCTCAGGAGTCAAATTTCTGTTTTTTCAGATATTTTGAAAACTTCAGGGGGGTTTGGGCAAAATATGACCCATCGCGGTTTTCAGTAATTGGCATATTTTCGGTATAAAAATTCGTAGTTTGAAAATGAAAATAAGTGCAGAGTGTCAGAATTTGGCTCAAAAAACTCCTTCAGGCAGCAAATTTTCGAAATTTCAGATATTTTGAAAACTGCAGCGTGTTTGGGCAAAATATGACCTATCGACTTTTTCAGTAACTGGTATTTTTTCGGTATAAAAAGTCGTAATTTGAAAATGAAAATAGGTGGAGAGAATCAGAATTTGACTCAAAAACCATGCTCAGGAGTCAAATTTCTGGTATTTCAGATATTTTGAAAACTGCAGGGCGGTTTGGGCAAAATATGACCCATCGCCGTTATCAGTAATTAGCATTGTTTCGGTATAAAGAGTCGTAAGTCGAAAATGAAAACAGATGCAAAGAGTCAAAATTCAGCTAAAAAATTTCGCTCAGGAGTCAAATTTCCGACAATTCAGATAATTTGAAAAATTCAGGGGAATTTAGACATAATATGACCCTTCGCCTTTCTCAGAAATTGACATATTTTCAGTATAAATAGTCGTAATATGAAAATGAAAATAAGTGCAGAGAGTTAGAATTCGGGTCAAAAAACACGCTCAGGAGACAAATTTCCGACATTTCAGATACTGTTAAAACTTCAGGGGGGTTTGGGCAAAATATGACCAATCACCGTTTTTAGCAATTGGCATATTTTCGGTATAAAAAAGTCGTAATTTTAAAATGAAAATTGGAGTGGAGAGTCCGAAATCTGCTAAAAAATTACGGTCAGGAGTCAAATTACCGACATTTCACTTGTTTTGAAAAATGCAGGGGGGTTTGGCCAAAATATGACCCATCGCGGTTTTCAGTAATTAGCATATTTTCGTTATAAATAGTCGTAATTTGAAAACGAAAATAGGTGCAAAGAGTCTAAATTCTGCTCAAAATTCACACTCAGTAGTTAAATTACAGACATTTCACTTGTTATGAAAAATGCAGGGAGTTTTGGGCAAAATATGACCCAGAGTTGTTTTCAGTAATTGGCATTTTTTTGGTAAAAAAAGTCGTAATTTGAAAATGAAAATAGATGCAGAGAGTCAGAATTTGGCTCAAAAATCATACTCAGGAGTCAAATTTTCGACATTTCAGATATTTTGAAAACTGCAGGGGGGTTTGGGCAAAATATGACCCGTCGACGTTTTTAGTAATTGGCATATTTTCTGTATAAAAAGTCATAATTTAAAAATGAAAATAGTTGCAGAGAGTCAGAATTCAACTCAAAAATCACTCTCAGGAGTCAAATTTCCGACATTTCAGATATTTTGAAAACTGCAGGGGGGGTTTGGGCAAAATATGACCCATCGTTGTTTTCATTAGTTGGTATAGTTTCGATATAAAAACTCGTAATATCAAAATGAAAATAAGTGCAGAGAGTCAGAATTCGGCTCGAAAATCATACTCAGGAGTAAAATTTCTGACATTTCAGATATTTTGAAAACTACAGGAGGGGGGGGGGGTTGGTTGGTGAAAATATGACCCATCGCCATTTTCAGTAATTGGCATATTGTCGGTATAAAAAGTCGAAATTTTAAAATGAAAATAGGTGTAGAGTCAGAATTCTGCTCGAAAATCACACTCAGGAGTCAAATTACAGACATTTCACATATTTTGAAAACTGCAGGGGGGGTTTGGGCAAAATATGACCCATCGCCGTTTTCAATAATTGGCATATTTTCGGTATAAAAAGTCGTAATTTGAAAACGAAAATAGATGCAGAGAGTCAGAATTCTGCTCGAAAATCACACTCAGGAGTCAAATTTTCGACATTTCAGATATTTTAAAAACTGCAGGGGGGTTTGGGCAAAATATGACACATCGCCGTTTTCCGTAATTGGCATATTTTCGGTATAAAACCCGTAATTTGAAAATGAAAAGAGATGCAGAGAGTCAGAATTCAGCTAAACATCATACTGAGGAGTCAAATTTTCGACATTTCTGATATTTTGAAAACTGCAGGGGGGTTTGGGCAAAATATGATCCATCGCCGTTTTCCGTAATTGGCATATTTTCGGTATAAAACCCGTAATTTGAAAATGAAAAGAGATGCAGAGAGTCAGAATTCAGCTAAACATCATACTGAGGAGTCAAATTTTCGACATTTCTGATATTTTGAAAACTGCAGGGGGGTTTGGGCAAAATATGATCCATCGCCGTTTTCCGAAATTGGCATATTTTCAGTATAAAATTTCGTAGTTTGAAAATGAAAAAAGGTGGAAAGAGCCAGTATTAGTCTCAAAAATCACTTTCAGGCATCAAATTTCCGACATTTCAGATATTTTGAATTCTGCAGGGGTGTTTGGGCAAAATATGACCAATCGCTATTTTCAGTAACTGGCATATTTTCGGTATAAAAATTCGTAGTTTGAAAATGAAAATAGCTGCAGAGAGTCGGAATCCGGCTCAAAAATCTCCTTCAGGCATCAAATTTCCGACATTTCAGATATTTTGAAAACTGCAGCGTGTTTGGGCAAAATATGACCCATCGCATTTTTCAGTAACTTGTATTTTTTCGGTATAAAAAGTCGTAATTTGAAAATGAAAATAAGAGGAGAGAATCAGAATTTGACTCAAAAATCATGCTCATGAGTCAAATTTCTGGTTTTTCAGATATTTTGAAAACTTCAGGGGGGTTTGGGCAAAATATGACCCATCGCGGTTTTCAGTAATTGGCATATTTTCGGTATAAAAATTCGTAGTTTGAAAATGAAAAAAAGTGCAGAGAGTCAGAATTTGGCTCAAAAAACTCCTTCAGGCATCAAATTTTCGAAATTTCAGATATTTTGAAAACTGCAGCGTGTTTGGGCAAAATATGACCTATCGACTTTTTCAGTAACTGGTATTTTTTCGGTATAAAAAGTCGTAATTTGAAAATGAAAATAGGTGGAGAGAATCAGAATTTGACTCAAAAACCATGCTCAGGAGTCAAATTTCTGGTATTTCAGATATTTTGAAAACTGCAGGGGGGTTTGGGCAAAATATGACCCATCGCCGTTATCAGTAATTGGCATTGTTTCGGTATAAAGAGTCGTAAGTCGAAAATGAAAACAGATGCAAAGAGTCAAAATTCAGCTAAAAAATTTCGCTCAGGAGTCAAATTTCCGACAATTCAGATAATTTGAAAAATTCAGGGGAATTTAGGCATAATATGACCCTTCGCCTTTCTCAGAAATTGACATATTTTCAGTATAAATAGTCGTAATATGAAAATGAAAATAAGTGCAGAGAGTTAGAATTCGTGTCAAAAAACACGCTCAGGAGACAAATTTCCGACATTTCAGATATTGTTAAAACTTCAGGGGGGTTTGGGCAAAATATGACCAATCGCCGTTTTTAGCAATTGGCATATTTTCGGTATAAAAAAGTCGTAATTTTAAAATGAAAATAGGAGTGGAGAGTCAGAAATCTGCTCAAAAATTACGGTCAGGAGTCAAATTACCGACATTTCACTTGTTTTGAAAAATGCAGGGGGGTTTGGCCAAAATATGACCCATCACGGTTTTCAGTAATTAGCATATTTTCGTTATAAATAGTCGTAATTTGAAAACGAAAATAGGTGCAAAGAGTCTGAATTCTGCTCAAAATTCACACTCAGTAGTTAAATTACAGACATTTCACTTGTTTTGAAAAATGCAAGGAGTTTTAGGCAAAATATGACCCAGAGTTGTTTTCAGTAATTGGCATTTTTTTGGTAAAAAAAGTCGTAATTTGAAAATGAAAATAGATGCAGAGAGTCAGAATTTGGCTCAAAAATCATACTCAGGAGTCAAATTTTCGACATTTCAGATATTTTGAAAACTGCAGGGGGGTTTGGGCAAAATATGACCCGTCGACGTTTTTAGTAATTGGCATATTTTCTGTATAAAAAGTCATAATTTGAAAATGAAAATAGTTGCAGAGAGTCAGAATTCAACTCAAAAATCACTCTCAGGAGTCAAATTTCCGAAATTTCAGATATTTTGAAAACTGCAGGGGGGGTTTAGGCAAAATATGACCCATCGTTGTTTTCATTAGTTGGTATAGTTTCGATATAAAAACTCGCAATATCAAAATGAAAATAGGTGCAGAGAGTCAGAATTCGGCTCGAAAATCACACTCAGGAGTCAAATTACAGACATTTCACATATTTTGAAAACTGCAGGGGGGGTTTGGGCAAAATATGACCCATCGCCGTTTTCAATAATTGGCATATTTTCGGTATAAAAAGTCGTAATTTGAAAACGAAAAAAGATGCAGAGAGTCAGAATTCTGCTCGACAATCACACTCAGGAGTCAAATTTTCGACATTTCAGATATTTTAAAAACTGCAGGGGGGTTTGGGCAAAATATGACACATCGCCGTTTTCCGTAATTGGCATATTTTCGGTATAAAACCCGTAATATGAAAATGAAAAGAGATGCAGAGAGTCAGAATTCGGCTAAACATCATACTCAGGAGTCAAATTTTCGACATTTCTGATATTTTGAAAACTGCAGGGGGGTTTGGGCAAAATATGATCCATCGCCGTTTTCCGAAATTGGCATATTTTCAGTATAAAATTTCGTAGTTTGGAAATGAAAAAAGGTGGAAAGAGCCAGTATTAGTCTCAAAAATCACTTTCAGGCAACAAATTTCCGACATTTCAGATATTTTGAATTCTGCAGGGGTGTTTGGGCAAAATATGACCAATCGCTATTTTCAGTAACTGGCATATTTTCGGTATAAAAATTCGTAGTTTGAAAATGAAAATAGGTGCAGAGAGTCAGAATTCGGCTCAAAAATCTCCTTCAGGCATCAAATTTCCGACATTTCAGATATTTTGAAAACTGCAGAGTGTTTGGGCAAAATATAACCCATTGCATTTTTCAGTAACTTGTATTTTTTCGGTATAAAAAGTCGTAATTTGAAAATGAAAATAAGAGGAGAGAATCAGAATTTGACTCAAAAATCATGCTCAGGAGTCAAATTTCTGGTTTTTCAGATATTTTGAAAACTTCAGGGGGGTTTGGGCAAAATATGACCCATCGCGGTTTTCAGTAATTGGCATATTTTCGGTATAAAAATTCGTAGTTTGAAAATGAAAATAAGTGCAGAGAGTCAGAATTTGGCTCAAAAAACTCCTTCAGACATTAAATTTTCGAAATTTCAGATATTTTGAAAACTGCAGCGTGTTTGGGCAAAATATGACCAATCGACTTTTTCAGTAACTGGTATTTTTTCGGTATAAAAAGTCGTAATTTGAAAATGAAAATAGGTGGAGAGAATCAGAATTTGACTCAAAAACCATGCTCAGGAGTCAAATTTCTGGTATTTCAGATATTTTGAAAACTGCAGGGGGGTTTGGGCAAAATATGACCCATCGCCGTTATCAGTAATTGGCATTGTTTCGGTATAAAGAGTCGTAAGTCGGAAATGAAAACAGATGCAAAGAGTCAAAATTCAGCTAAAAAATTTCGCTCAGGAGTCAAATTTCCGACAATTCAGATAATTTGAAAAATTCAGGGGAATTTAGGCATAATATGACCCTTCGCCTTTCTCAGAAATTGACATATTTTCAGTATAAATAGTCGTAATATGAAAATCAAAATAAGTGCAGAGAGTTAGAATTCGGGTCAAAAAACACGCTCAGGAGACAAATTTCCGACATTTCAGATATTGTTAAAACTTCAGGGGGGTTTGGGCAAAATATGACCAATCACCGTTTTTAGCAATTGGCATATTTTCGGTATAAAAAAGTCGTAATTTTAAAATGAAAATAGGAGTGG